>NC_064921.1:206347086-206650116 GCF_023897955.1 Schistocerca gregaria
GTTTATACATTTAAATCCAATAAATAGAATTAGATTGTAATGTGACTCAGTATTACTCGTGTAAGGACACTTAAGACCAGAAAGAAGGCATACACGTCGTAATTTGTCTGTCTTTTCATTCAAGGACACAGAAAGTTGTAAATATGGAACGTTTCCTCCATCAGACTTTGCACAGTTTGTACCCAAGGCGGACTTTCCAGGCCTGACACTCATTCAGCATAAGAACAGACTGTAACATCACCGTGAATCATTCCACAAATTTGTGTAGTTGTCAACGAAAATTACATACAGAAAAAGCTATTATTGTTCCTTTCATTGGAGCTTTCATATGTTTGCTGTAAGTACAACCTCTTTTTGAAGAAGACAGTGACAAAGATTCATCGAATCGTTGAAGCATAATATGAAATCTATCGGCCAACAGAGTTTTAGGTTTTAATATCCTACCTTCTGACGGCTTTTCGCCCCTCTCTTATTTGCTGACTTGCCTTTGCAAGGAATCACGAGAGGGCCGGAGATAATCCACAAATAAATGTAAAAATAAATTGCTTCGAACAGCAAACAGAAACTGCAGAGGTTCGGAAATGTAGTCTGCGAAAAAGTTTTCCGTTTCTCATTTCTATGCTACAGGGGACAATGCAGAATTCTCTATACATCCACTCCACACAACTTTTTTTTTTAATTTATTGACTTTCGGAATGTGCCCATACAGTCATCCCAACATCAGCAATGTTATATTGCAGTTTGTTGTGACAATTCAGAGGAGACATTAGTTGAAGCCGTATCCTGGCAGGAAGTTAAATAGGTTTCACAAGTGACTGAATACGTCATAAAACAAGTCTCACAACCACGGTATACTATTGAAACGAGTAAAGCGGACGAAAATGTAACACAAGATGCACAGAGACAGTATGCTACAAAAACACTACTGGTAATGCAATAATAAGTGATAAATTTCCGATGGTACATAACTGGGATGATCCCAATATAGTCCATCTTAATGACTATGTAATGAAATTAACAACGAAATGTTCTTTAATACGTCCAGCAAGAATTGTTTTAGAGGCTCCGGATAGAGAATTGAATATTTGTGCAGGTCTGTAAGCACCACTAGAGAGAATATGTCAACAGTATACAAGATCCAGATTTGGGTATTACAGCCGCACGTATTGTACAACAGTGCTCTGACACACACACATATATGGGGCTACTTAGTGACATACATTTAGAGGCTGAGTGTTCTATATCTTGCTGAGTAGCATGTGCGAATAGCTTCACATTCCAGATCGCGTAACTGAAGACTAACGAGGTGTATTTTTACGGTTTAGTGGTACACGGTGTGGTGATTTCTCGTGACAAGCTAAAACAGTTCTATACCGGTTCTCAAATCCAGATGCCTTTTTTACTTCGGATAGCACACAGTTGTTTTTATTTCTTACTTATTCTAATATTTTTTGAAGGCTTGCGTACTGCCTCTTTATTCTGTCACTTTTGGTTCGTTCTGCTTACTGGTAAAATCTGCCAACCAATCTTCGTAGTTAAGACTCAAAAGAAAAGTTCTCTGCTTGGTAGCTGAACACAAATTAAAATAAGGAACATAACACACACTCTTGGTGAACCTACAGAAATGTGTACGTTACAGTCAAGAAAGTCGAGATGTATGTATTTTGAATTTCGTTTGAGCATTGAGTTCATTCTTTATAAACGAATTAACATCTAATAAAGAACGTTCTTTATTATTAATTGAATAATGAATTTATTAAATTTTTGCTGGTGGGATATCCCAAAGAGCTACATGTAATGTTCATGATGAAAAAACACACTGCAGTAGTTACAGGTATTTATTGAGTGAAGTCTTTACATTACGAGGTTTCAGGAATTTAGCCCCATCTTCAGGTGTACCTCTAAAGAACAGGTCGAAACGTCCACGTCAATGTTAACTTACAAGTCAACACATTTGCCGTACGTGGCCCATCAGATTGAACTGTGCGGACACATTTGGGATTCAGTCTGATGAATGACGTACTCGTACGGCAGTTGTGTTGCCTCGTAAGTTAGCCTCGACGTGGACGCTTCAATTGGAATTTAAAATAAAAAAAGAACCAGACATACAACATTATGACTAACAAGAATTTGAACCACTGCTCCTTCCGTGTGCGTTTTCTTCGGTAACTTGCTACAGGTACGAGCTGAGATCTTTCGCCAGGGCAATGAAAGCCACATGTTGACGTTGAAATTTGAAAGCTGAGAATTACTTCCTACTCTTTAACACCTCGGAAGCAGTATTCTTCGCATCGAGGCCATTGAAAACGCAAGGATGGTCGGAAAACAAATAGCAGTTATGTTAAAAGAAAGGTCTGTTTAAAATGAAACTGTAAGTAAAGACCGATATAACAGCTTTCACGTTTACGTTCATTTCGTTTTAAAAAAGAGCTGCTGAAACCTTTATCATTATTTAAGGGAAAAAAAGAAAAACGAGCTGACGTAGCGACTGGGGCGTGAGTAACTACCGCTTCCTTAACAACGCGCACGTGGCCGTAGAGACTAAAAAACTCCTTGATCGATGGAGTGGGAGCGCGCGGGAAGGTTTATACTCCGGAATTAAAACGTAGGCAGTAAAGCGCGCTTTACGGCCGTCGGCGGCACCAACCCGCTCAGGCCCGTATGGTGTGTGTGTGTGTGTGTGTGTGTGTTTATGTGTGTATTTGTGCGCCCTCGTGTGTGAACGAGTGGGTGAATATGGGTGTATGTCTGTGCGTGCACACACGCACAGGCGCGCGGCCTCAAAGCTGCCCACGAACGTTTTTTCCATAATTTTTTCCTGTATTGTTGCTGAACTTTTTTACATTTTCTGCAGATGTAAATGAAGGCGAAACGTTAATATCATAATGGTAAGTTTATTGCACGAGCATTCACAAGGAACATGCTTACAGGATTAGAAAATTAAAGACTCACAGTGTTTGCAACTCGTGCTTGCCATAAAGGGCAAACTGGTCCGTTTTCTTACTTAATTACAAAATAAAATTGCAGAGTAACGTTTTCATATCTGGAGAGTGTAAATGTCAAACGTTATAAGTGCCATTCTTTTATTACAATATGCATTTTTAGTTCTATTGTACACGGTACTCTGTTGCATGTCCTTAGACTTGTTCCAAGTGTCAGATCATTTAAGAAATGTTTCAGATATTCATTACTAGATATTGCATGGTCTTCGTGCCGAGCAGTGCCTCTCTCTGGAGTTCCAGGTGCCATACGTCAGAATTTTTGTTCCTCAAATTCCGTATAATTTCAATGCATAAAACTGATTGATTTGTTTTAAATATGTTACTGAACCATTGTTGTCAATGCAGGCGTGTACGATCTCCAAATGCATTATAACGAAAGTGTCTCATTTTCATCTATCTCAAAGAGTTATTAAAGTTTTACACTGAAACGGAAGAATGTGCAAGTGTGAACGTATTCAAAAGAAGAAAGACCACGGTTGATGTATGACATTCCGCACTTCATCTGAAAAGCCAGTCAGTTGCAAAACAGAAAGACCTGTTGAAGACTTTGGCATTTCTTCCTCAACAGCACAGGCGTTCTACAGTATACTTTGCAATTTCTGATTACAAGAAAGGAATTGTGCAAAAGCCAGAAGTCAGTACTAGGAGACTTTTTTTCTTGAATTTAATTTCATTAATCACTTATACAAAATTTGACAGCTATAGCAAATGCGCTTTAGTGAGTACAGTTTTATTGGTTAAGACATTATTGCTGTGTTACTGTTCTTGTATTATTACAAATAAAAAGTAGTGCCTCAGAATTAATGACGCATGTAACAGTAACCTACTTATTGGGGCTTAGAGCCAGCTAGTCCCCTGGTATGGCATTTAGAACATTTTAAAGAAATTATTTACTTTCTAATACGTCTCATTCTGTCACATTCTGTGGTATCAAAATACCTTCTCAGTTCTTGGATACAAATAATCTACGTACTACACGACATATATTGTTTTTTGAATCCATATAAATGTTAGATTTGCCACTTACAACGTTTGACATATCCACTCTTCATTGATTCATGAACTGTGAAGAATACCGGAGACCGTGCTTAAGGATCTGAAATTTAGTACTGATTCTTGAAAATCAAAACGTAGTGTGATGTGTCTCCAATTTCATTTACTTACTCGGGCAAGGTTAGAACCTTCACGCTCTCTGTAACATCAGAGCACATATCCAACGTTTCTCAATTGTTACAATATACAATTTTACATAAACAAGTGTGCAAAACAAAATTTACGAAAGAGGAGGAAATGGAAACGAAAATGAATAAGACAATGGCAACTGGAGGTTGATAAAGGGATAAAAAGAGGGACAGAGAGAGAGAGAGAGACAGAGAGAGAGAGAGAGAGAAATGAAAAGCAGGACGAAGGTTCAAACGAAAAATATGGTTTTGTCTTGGTTAGCTGCAAAGATTATTAACTTTCCGCCATTCTCTAATACAGAATACATTAACATAGAACAGGAATATTCAATTTTCGCTGTTATACGATATTGCACTGACTCGCTGGAGTGAACTAGCATTACTTCAAGAGATAACCAAACAGCAAACCTCCTCGTTCTAGTCCCGAAGGGCCATCGGGAGCGACCGATCGCCGTGTCATTCTCTGTCAATGACGTCATTGGATGCTGTATGGAGGAGTGTGGGTTCCGCACACCGCTCTCCCGCCCGTTGTCGGCTTGATTGACTTTGGAGCCGTTACTTCTCACTCCAGTGGCTTCGCAGTTGGCATCTATAGGTGGAGTACGCCTTTTACTAATCCTTCCACCAAGGAAACATCCCTTGGAATACCAGGAATCGAACTCAATTCCTCTGCATAGCAGTCAGACATACTGCCCACTTTTTCTGATTCCTCTTTCTACCTGTCTATCCGTTTCTTCGTCGTTTTGCATTCAGGAGTTCTGCGTGGATATCGCAAGACATT
The DNA here is from genome assembly GCF_023897955.1 of Schistocerca gregaria. Taxonomy (NCBI): domain Eukaryota; kingdom Metazoa; phylum Arthropoda; class Insecta; order Orthoptera; family Acrididae; genus Schistocerca; species Schistocerca gregaria. The sequence goes on from NC_064921.1 coordinate 206,352,051, forward strand.
TCTCGACTTCGATCGTTGACAACTTATTCAGTTTTTGTTTTTGGTTTCTGTTAGGGAGGGTAGCCTGTACCATTGGCAGAACACACTGAGCTATAATACCGGAAATCCACTGGGGCTACTGCAGCTGCCACTTCAAAAGATACGTCTTAATTGTATTTTTGCTGTTTTTCTTGGTCAGGTTATTAGTAAGGGATTACGGTTTGCGTTAGGAGAGCCCAGAAAGTGAGTTTTTCCAGTTGTGTAATGTTTTTCATTTTACAGATTGAGTTCGGGACATAGGGAGATTTGATGCTGACTTTTACCCTACTCCTCGTAAGCAGTAGAGAAGCTTTACGTCACTTTATGACGGACGTATCATCATCAACATTATCTTGTCGCTGACTTGACGATACACTGCAGAGAACTGAGCGAAGGTCAGAACCCAAATCCAGTGATTTGGAATAATTTAGAGCCATCTCACCTGATGTTCTTCTCTTCAGTCGTCAATCTCCGTTTGATTTCATGGTACCCTATATTTACTGATATCTTGTACTACTGTTTTTACGTATCTGCTACACCCGAATTATTCGATAATTTGTTCCACAATTTTTAATCTGACTCTGCTACAATTGAGGCTTTGACATGGGAAAAGAAATGCGTACCAAAAACTGTCTTTTTTCGTGGACAAGGTAGAAACAGTGAAGGTGAACAACATAGAAAAAGCTTTCAGCCCAATGGCCATTAGACCAGGCTGAAAACGTTCCTGCTAGATGGCTCCTGTAGCAAGTTCTGGGCTCATCGCACGGAAAAAGTAGTAAGTCCACTTCTCACCAAACAAGTTCCCACAACTGCTGGGAAGTAATAGGGAACTACGCCTATGCAAAGCTGAAACGGCTACAGAAGCTATCAACTGTGATCCCGAATCATGTATGCCTCGAGTAGTCATCCATTATAAGCGTCGACATGCAACAAGTTATTTTCACTCCTACACTAACACTTTCCAGTAAGTTTTACTGCCAGCAATTTTCAAATTATAACTTGTACCTTCACCTTGGCGACGCACGGCAAAGTTTCCTTTGCTTGTGGGTTGAGGGCATTGGCGAACGTGGTGGGAACGAGGTAACTTCTAGCGTGCTGAAAGTTCTTCCCTCCCGTGCCATGTTTCGCGATGCCTCTACAGGGAAGAACAAAAATCGAATGATGTTAATGGCTATGATTAATTACGCTGCAAAAAGCTATTTCTGCTGTATGGAATTAAAATTCCTGGGCTCTGGATATTCCTACGCGCCCCGCGACAGGGAATTTGGCATAATTGAAAAGAGAAAGAAGAACTGTAAGACTACGGTTATCCGAAGAAGTAGTTGAAATTATTCGCAATGGTAAAGTCATCAGTTCTATGAAGTAATTACAATGAAACGTGAAGACTTTGCTGCTGAAGCTGATAAACGTTTGAGTGTGCTTACACTAAGCACTGTCACCTGGATTAAAATTTCATGATAAGGTTTACAGGGATTAAAATGAATCAGTCGTTCAGTCAGCTTGATATGTTTAAAGAATAAAGTGTTTTCAAAGTCATCAGTCATTCAAGGCCATCGTCTGTCTTCATAATTTGCAGCCATGGGGAGAAGAGAGTTCTCAATTTGTTATCAATGAAGTACTTTCTGGATGAAAAGAATGATGAACTTTACAGGGAAATATGTGCTAACAAAAATGTTTCATGTAGGGGTATTTATTATATTGAACTTTTTATTTTGATAATGTGTAAAGCAGTGATTTACCAACCACGTTATGACTAATCCTTGAAATTCAGTTTACAGTATATTAAGTGACAGGATTTTTTGTAAAAAATGTCAATATTAGACTCGTCACAAATCGTAATTCGCGGCACGTTTTGTTCCCTGCCCTGCCCAGTTGAAAGCCGGACATGTGCCATGCCGGACATTTGCCACACTTGCCCCTTCGCCAGGTAGCGATCCATCAGGTAAGGAACGCCCTTCCTCGTACTACTTCTGTCCGCTTTCAAGCCGCCGTCTCCACATCTTACTCGATACAACCAGTACGTAAGGGACCTTCTTCTTCTACATCTTGGCCAAATACAGAGCTTCTTTTCCGAAATCGAAATATTTATAACTTTTGTGAAACGAAAGCAATACCGATGATTATGTCAGTATGTAATCAATTCTGCCAAGTATAAGTATAGATTCATCTGTCTGTACGGTAGCTTCCTTTCACGCTCACTGATTGCGATAGAAACAGTCCATCGCCATGGGAGCAACAAGAAAGGAACGATGTAAAGAGAATGCGAATGTACGCTAATCATTTCTTTTTGATCACTGCATTTGTGCCTACTTTAATTACTACAACTGCATGACCAAAAGGTAACAAGGAAAGAAGAAATGAGTATGTGAATGTTTGAAAGGAAGAACGACATACTCCATATTAATTTACTCTCTAAAATGCTATATCCCTTGCGGCGGAACATTAGTTAATAAAGTGTAGTTGGACAATGTTCAAAACTTAACTGAAAATACGTTCACATGACTGAAAATACGTTCTACATTGTTTAGCTCTCGTGTTTACTGGGTCACAGATGAATCATCCTAGGTTTTGGAGGGAAAAGCCGTAATTGTAATGATCTGCACTATAACAAAAGCAAGAAGAAATGTGTGTTCCAGCTCACAAGCGACATTGAAGCAGGTAGTTTCTATGACTTAGTATGGTCAGAGGTTATATTCCACAACCGGAATAAATTAGTAACTGGCTCCTTTTACTGACCCCCGGTCTCAGATGAAACAGTTGCTGAACAGTTCAAAGACAACTTGAGTCTCATCACAAATAGGTACCCTACTCATACAATCATCGTTGGCAGTGACTTCAATCTACCTTCCGTATGTTGGCAAAAGTACATTTTCAGACCCTATTGTAGATAGAAAACAACTTCCGTAATTGTTCTAAACGCTTTTCTTAAAATTATTTTGAAGAATTAGTTCACGAGGCCATTCAGATTGTAAATGGTTACGAAAACACACTTGACCTATTAGCCACGAATAATCCTGAGCATCAACGAATAATCCTGAGCATCACGATATACAGGGATTAATGAACACACAGTCGTAGCCAGGCTCAATTCCGTAACAAAGAAATTCACCAAAACTAAACGCGAAACATATCTATTTATAAAAGCAAATAAAAATTCGGTTGACGTCTTTCTAAGCGACAATCTCCAATCCTTCAAACTATGTAACTGAAGATCATATGTGGTTTAAGTTCAAAGAAACAGTACAGCAGCACTCGAAAGATTCATACAAAATAAATTAATAAGAGACGGAACTGATCCCCCATGGTACAAAAAACACGACAGAAAGCTGCTACAGGAACACCGAAAAAGGGAAGTATAATTTAGACGAACGCAAAATCTCCAAGACTGGCGAAATTACACTGAGGCTCGAAATTTGGTGCGGATTTCCATTCGAGATGCATTTAATAGTTTCCACAACGAAACTTTCTCTAGACATGTGGCGGAAATTCCGTGTGGCTGTTCCTGATACCGTGTGTACCATAGGCAGGGCCATCCACGCAGTCCGATATTTGGCTATGGACCAGCTGGAAGCCATGTGTTGGTGAAGAGCCTAGAATGGGAATTCTTCTCCAAGCTGGTATGCAAGGAGATGTCTACGTAACCTCACTAACTGTCAGCATGGAGTGTGGCAGCTGTGTGGACACAAACAACTTGAAGAAAATAACTAGCGACAGCCGCAATTTTATGAGCTTTCTTATTTGACCACCAGTTTCGGTGCCTCACTGGCTCCTATACATGTAGCTACACATGTCATCTAAACGTCCCTGCTGTTATAGAAATCACAACTTTCAATCGGCTACCTTAGATTTATGAAACTTCTCTGTAGATGTGGCCTCTCCACATCTCTAACGACAACTGTCAGCATTTGTACGAGATGGAACTACGGAAACTCAGTGAGGTGGTTGGCGTTCTTTCCCAGTCTAGAGGACGGCGATTCCATTGGAGTCGTAGGCAGAGATTTTCAGGTTACAAAAGGAACACTTTTGGTTGTTTTAGTTGCTGGCATTAGTATTTTGGGGCAACGGCATTGCCGCAGTGGCTACACCGGTTCCCGTCAGATCACCAAAGTTAAGCGACGTTGGGCGTGGCCGGCACTGGGATGGGTGACCGTCCGGGCCGCCATGCGCTGTTGCCATTTTTCGGGGTGCACTCAGCCTCGTGATGCCAATTGAGGAGCTATTGGGCCGAATAGCAACGTCTCCGGTCACAGAAAACCATCATAACGACCGGGAGAGCGGAGTGCTGACCACATGACCCTCCTATCCGTATCCTCAGCTGAGGATGATACGGCGGTCGGTTGGTCCCGATGGACCACTTGTGGCCTGAAGACGGAGTGCTTGTTAGTATTTTGGTCAGCCGATTGATGAAACATAGCGTACAGGAAAGGGGGATTGGACGATCATTAATATCACACACGGAAGGTCCAAGCGAACAGTGCGACGTGTTATGGCTATTGTTTGGTGGCATGCCAAGCATGCGGATGTTTTCTTTAAATACGGGAGCCATTCTGGTTTTGTTATTTACGAATATAAGTCGTGAGTGATTGATTTGGGAGGTGCCGTTCTAAAGAAGGTGATCGTGTTATTGTTAGACTTTGAACATGTCTGGTTTTCATGATATTTTGCACAGTTAAGAGTGATCTGTTTTGTATGTCACATACTACAGAAAATTGTGCCGACAAATTTACGTAGGTAGTCGTATAGATGGCAAGTAGAAGTTGGTAATGGGAGTGGTTGTAGATCCGTGTTTAGAGTGCTTTTGCTATTAGCTGTAACTAAATCGGTTGGTTTCCAGTTTGCTATCCTGCAGTTAAACAGAAGTTAATTTTACTGTCATTTTTCTGCCTGTGATCAGGGGACCGTATTTTGTAAACTATTATTGTTGTTGACCTGATTCTCTCTGCTGGGGCCAACTCTCTTTGGATTTTGTTTTCATTGTGCTAGGGGATTTTATGTTGTTATTCTCTTCTCGAGGCCTGCTTTCAAAAACCTTATTGGGCTATAAATTAAGCTCTGTTATCTTTTATCTCTTTTCAAGAATAGTATTTTATGTTTAATAAGTTCATTTAAAACTGAGTTCATGCTTGTACAATGTCCAGTCCCGACTACAGCCAACCCAAAACCGTTCCCTGCAGTGATGCTTCTTCGACTGTGGTTTTCGCATCTCGTGGTCGTGCGGTAGCGTTCTCGCTTCTCACGCCCGGGTTCGATTCCCGGCGGGATCAGGGATTTTCTCTGCCTCGTGATGGCTGGGTGTTGTGTGTTGTCCTTAGGTTTGTTAGGTTTAAGTAGTTCTAAGTTCTAGGGGACTAATGACCATAGATGTTAAGTCCCATAGTGCTCAGAGCCATTACTGTGGCTTTACTTACATATTTTTCCACTTGTTTTCTGTTCAGTCCTGTTTGTTTCGTGCCTACTAGTCTTATTAGTTTGCAGCGTTCTCTCGTAGCACAGCATACGAAAAAATTCGCGTATCTTATCTAGCTTCCCCACAGTTCATATTCAAAATTCGAGTTATGCAGTGACGAAGACATAGTGATTCTCCGGAAACATCTTTTCCGATTTGATGTTGGCATTTGATATCAATAAATCTCTTTTCTTTAAAAAAAACCATAATTCTTCAGAAATTTAATTTTATAATTAGTAGCCCAAAAGTTATCAGTGGCCGGTTTGTTCTATTCGATAGTTTTTGTTTTAAGTTTTCGTCATTTTTGGCTACATCGAAGGCACATTGTGTTTTTGATACGCGTTTCTGTTTCATTTTTTTTTTTTTCGTGTTGGAAATTTTCTGTCATTACTTCGCTACTTCTCTGGTCTGCTGAAATACAAAAATACTGTACTAGGATTTTATCTTTTGCCACTCTCAACAACAACTTCTTCCCTTTGATGAATGGCATCATTGTAGATTAACTGCCTGTTTCTGTTTTTTTTATCCCTGTTCTTCTTATTATTTCGATCATCATATGAAACATTACACAGACGAATAAATCTGTGGAATCTTTTATATTGGATGGATATGGCGCAGTGCTCCCACACCATTTTCGTTGATGTTAACAGTTCTGCAACGTTTTTATGCAATTCTCCACATTTTAGTGAGCAGTACATAATTTTTTATCCGTCGACACCAAAAATTCTTGATATATTGTCTTAGATGTTCTAACCTACCTATGTCCCAACACTTCTATTGCTACTGCTCCTTCGAGAAACAACTTGCTTATTCCTGCCAGATGCCATAGCAAATGTATCGCTTTCTTGGCAGGGGTGTTCCATAGATTTCCTTCTTCTTCTAGTCTATCAACATTGTCTTTTTTCGTAAATCGTTTGTTTTGTTATTTTTTAGATCCATCTGTAGGATGAGATTTCAGTTTTATGTTGATTCTTTTCTCCACTTCTTTTCCATACATTATTTTATTCGTGATCTTGACTTATGTAAATTTGAATTTCTTATTGAACAAACCTATGCTGCTGGAATCTTCCTTATTTCGGCCATTCTGTATGATACTCCTTCCTAGAGACTGAAGGGTAGGACGGTTATTAAGGTTTAGCGTTCCATCGAATACTAGACCATTAGAGATGGAGTCCTAGCTCAACAATGATGGGCAAAGAACGCGATCTTATTATTTTCAAAACTACCGCGGTGGCGGATTCTTTAATTGAATTAAGGAAACCATGGAAAATCCCCTGGATGGCTGGACAAGAAACAGACAAGCTCCGTCCGAGTAAGGATATGGCAAGAAATACCTCTCGATCACGAGATGTAAACCATCGACCTCAGTTAAATTCGAAACCTCTGATGGCGCATCCTGATTATTTCTATTCACTGCTACACACATACCATCATGCTAAATAAGGGTCGTCGAGCTCGATTTTACCCGCGAGATAGGGGTAATATACTCACTTCTTCAATAGCTCTAATCAGTGTCCTGTAGCAATCCCACTACGTTGAAAAGATACTCATACCTAAACACTGGATTGAAAAACAAGCACCGAAAACAGTCACTGCCTGTGTACAATCGCGTTATAGTACACTTCGGCCGGCCGAAGTGGCCGTGCGGTTCTAGGCGCTGCAGTCTGGAACCGCGAGACCGCTACGGTCGCAGGTTCGAATCCTGCCTCGGGCTTGGATGTGTGTGATGTCCTTAGGTTAGTTAGGTTTAACTAGTTCTAAGTTCTAGGGGACTAATGACCTCAGAAGTTGAATCCCATAGTGTTCAGAGCCATTTGACCCATTTTGAATACTTCCATAAACAAACGTGGATGACAGTCTAAAAGGACGAAGGACACACACGCAAAAAATACAAGTTTTCACAGGAACAAACGAAGTTTATTGTCTCAGCACAGGAATCACACAGCTAACCAGTTGCAAATAATTATTTGATACATTGACCAAGGTGTCGATACCTCTGCGGGTGTGTTCATCAGAACTAAATTTTAAGAAACTGTAAAATTACATTTCGAGAAGGAAGTCAAAGTTTAGAGCGCATATGCTCAAGTCAAAATTTAAAACTGAACACGTTCCAGCCTTTGTCAGGTGTACGTTACTAGGATGTTGTTCCTAGCAAGTCATATGTGCCAAAGGCTGGAATGGGTGTGATTTTAGTTTTGAACTTAAGCATATCTGCTGTAAGCTTTGACCATTACCTGCTCGTGAAGTAATTTCACAATTTCTTAAAATTTCATTGTGATGGAAGACGTCCGTGGAGGTGGTTAAACTTAGGTCAGTGTAGCAAACCGTTATTTGCAAGCGCTTGGTTGTGTGATTCCTATGTTGAAACTTATTTTACACTCGCTGAGAGACAGTCATGTTCAAAACAGGACTTCGCCACGTCCGCCTGGTTATTATCAAACAACACCTCCGGCTGTCTCATGTCTCCGGATCCTAATATGACATCTCTGTTCACATAACACTCATTAAATCACTCCCTGCTTTACAAAATACAGCAAAACAACATTACTTATTACTGAGAATCGTTTACTTCGTACCCGTAATATTCTGTAACTTTAACTCCTCCACATAGCGCCCACGAATCACGTAGTATTCTTGCGAGCACTGCCGGCCGACAGAACTACCAAAACACCTCCACGAAATTGTTTTAACATCAAGACTTTTTTTTTTCGTAGGGTGGAGGTGGACCCCTCCACGCCCGCACCGGTATGATGGCCAACACAAAAGGTCTACTGCCATTTCTGCATACTAGTCAGTTTTCACTAGGATGGGATATTGATATGTTTGCGTACTTCTGGTTATGATTAACTTTTAATACGAGCTCATCTGGAGATGGAGTGGGTCAAATGTTGAACGAAGGGTAGCGGTTTGTCGTGCGGAGAAAAAAAGTGTCAAGGCAAGAACCAAGGGAAGAAAAAACTCTGCGATAGCTGGGTAGGGTTGTAACAGCAGTAGCGGTTTTCTTGCTGCGTGCTACAGGCCATGTAATACCTTTGACGTTGTGGAGCGGTGTTACTCGGCGGCTGCAGCTGTGTGCCGGTGTTGGCTTCTCGGTCAGCATCAGCATGTCTGTAACAGTTGATTTCATCATAGTTTAGTGTCCGAGAAGTCATATATCGGATTCACAGTGTAGGATAGCTTTAGCGGTGTGTTTGTGCCGTTGGTTTGCGAGCTTGTCGGCTTCCATGCTGCGGCAGCTGGCGTCTCCAGTCAATGTTGCTGATGTGGAGGTGCTCGCCGATGTTGTTGCTTGTGAGTATTTGCTAACTCGCCATAGGTAGTTATGCCACAGCTAGCAGTTTCTTTTGTCGCTTATGCTTCCACCTATGGTTGTGATCATAGTTTCCGAGAGAAAGGCTGAAAGGATTGTTCGAGTGTCTCGAGTTCCTGTATAGTCGTGTGGCGTGTTTTTTGAATACTTCCTTGAGGGTTTCAAGGCGGTATTCATTGTGAAGATCCACGGTGAGGGTGTAGCGTGGAGCGTTGCTAACGACGCTAGCTAGCTCTCGGTTCTGCATGATCTGCAGGCGGCGCAGGCGTGTAGGAGCTTCGTATCCCCAGACGGCAGCTGCGTACGTCAACAGAGGTCTAATCAGCGTCTTCTATTTAGTATACATTCCATGTTGAACACTGGGTAGAGTTTTTTGAGCCTCACGTGCGTGCTGTTGGCATCGTATTCTATGAGGTCCCCCCATGTAAGTTTCCAGTCCAGCCACATACCGAGGTACCTGACTTCCTCTCGGAAACGTATTGGGCGTGCATGTAGTGTAACCGGTCTACAGTGTTGATGTTGGCTCAGTAGCTTCGGTCTGCATGTGACCAGAATTGCTTCGCACTTGTCGGGGGTTACTTTAACACACCATCGTCCCAATAAAACCTCGGCAGTCCTGCGTGCCTTCTGTATTCGTAAATTTACGTTCGACGGTTTCCAGTCTTGCGCAAGAATGATTGTCTCATCAACGTAGATGGCTAACGTCGTATTTTGTGTTGCTGGAAAGTAATTAACGTAGAGGTTGAACAAGATGGATAACCGGCCTCCAGCGCAATATGTACACTACTGGCCATTAAAATTGCTACACCAAGAAGAAATGCAGAGTATAAACGCCTATTCATTGGACAAATATATTATGCTAGAACTGACATGTGATTACATTTTCACGCAATTTGGCCCATGCAGCTTCAACACGATACCACAGTTCATCAAGAGTAGTGACCGACGTATTGTGATGGGCCAGTTGCTCGACCACCATTGACCACACGTTTTCACTTGGTGAGGGATCTGGAAAATGTGGTGGCAAGGGGAGCACTCGAACATTTCCTGTATGCAGAAAGGCCCGTGCAGGACCTGCAACATGCGGTCGTGCATTATCCTGCTGAAATGTAGGGCTTTGCAGGGATCGAATGAAGGGTAGAGCCACATCTGAAATGTAACGTCCACTGTTCAAAGTGCCGTCAGTGCGAACAAGAGGTGACACAGACGTGTAACCAATGGCAACCCATACCATCACGCCGAATGATACGGGTTGGGTTGTTTGGGGGAAGAGACGAAACAGCGAGGTCATCGGTCTCATCGGATTAGGGAAGGATGGGGAAGGAAGTCGGCTCTGCCCTTTCAAAGGAAGCATCCCGGCATTTGCCTGGAGAGATTTAGGGAAATCACGGAAAACCAAATGGTCTCCGAGCTGATAGACTAAGCTGCTGCAAACGTCGTCGAACTGTTCGTGCAGATGGTTGTTGTCTTGCAAACGTCCCCATCGAGACGTGGCTGCACGATGCGTTACAGGCATGTGGATAAGATGCCTGTCATCTCGACTGCTTAGTGATACGACGTTGTTGGGATCCAGCACGGCGTTCCGTATTACCCTCCTGAAGCCACTGATTCCATATTCTGCTAACAGTCATTGGATCTCGACCAACGGGAGCAGCAATGACGCGATACGATAAACCGCAATAGCGATAGGCTACAATCTGGCCTTTATCAAAGTCGGAAACGGGACGGTACGCATTTCTCCTCCTTACACGAGGCATCACAACAACGTTTCACCAGGCAACGTCGGTCAACTGCTGTTTGTGTATGAGAAATCTGATGGAAACTTTCCTCATGTCAGCACGTTGTAGGTGTCGCCACCGGCGCCAACCTTGTGTGAATGCTCTCAAAAGCTAAACATTTGCATATCACAGCATCTTCTTCCTGTCGCTTAAATTTCGCGTCTGTAGCACGTCATCTTCGTGGTGTAGCAATTTTAATGGCCAGTAGTGTAGGTACTTCAATTGGCCATCTTCTGTTCATATTCGTAGACTTGCTTCCTGCAAAGCTTCTCAGTTTCTTTTGGCAGCGGTGTTAGGAAAAACCGGCCACCTTCTGGAAAACACCTCACCACCGAACATTTCTGTAGATTCATATGGTGCAATACGTCACGTGATTTGTCTTGCACATCGCACGGCGTTACCAAGGGGACAGTGTCCACTTGTCATCGCTGATTTAGTCGAAATTTATCTTATATGCGGAGCTGTTTCAGGTCGGCGAGACATGAGCCACTTTTTTAGCGAAGTTTGCAGACAAAGCCTGGATATGGTCCGAGGAAAGGCCGAAACTGATTGCCAAGAGATAAAAAAATCTGAAAAGGGGTTCGAGACTGCTTTTATTTGATTTTTTAGCATTTTATACCGATAGCTGTGCTCCACTTAGAGATAGTTTTCTGAAATTTTAAATTCCTATGAAGACTTGAGACGGAGGTCATCATTACGTTTACTTACCCCCCTCAGATTTAGTTATAAGTTGGCACAGTGGATAGGCCTTGAAAACTGAACACAGATCAATCGAGAAAACAGGAAGAAGTTGTGTGGAACTGTGAAAAAAAGTAAGCAAAATATACAAACTGAGTTGTCCACGCGGAAGATAGGCAATATCAAGAATAACGTGAGCTCAGGAGCGCGTGGTCCCGTGGTTAGCGTGAGCAGCTGTGGAGTGAGAAGTCCTTAGTTTAAATCTTTCCTCGAGTGATAATTTTAATTTTTCATATAACCAACTTCGCTCTCCAAAATAAACTGTTGCATTCATTTGTTGCACTTTATGTGACAAACTCTTATGTTTATCACTTTTTTGGGAGTGATTGTCACATCCACAAGAAAACCTAAATCGGGCAAGGTTGAAGAATTTTTTTACCCATTCGCCAAGTGTACAAGTTAGGTGGGTCGACAAAATATTCTTGTCATGTGACGCACACGCCGTCACCAGTGTCGTATAGAATATATCAGACGTGTTTTCCTGTGGAGGAATCTGTTGACCTATGACCTTGCGATCAAATGTTTTCGGTTCCCATTGGAGAGGCACGTCCTTCCGTCTACTAATCGCACGCTTTTGAGGTGCGGTCGCAAAACACGGACACTAAACTTATTACAGTGAACGAACGGACAGATCATATTGTTGTTGTTGTGGTCTTCAGTCCTGAGACTGGTTTGATGCACCTCTCCATGCTACTCTATCCTGTGCAAGCTTCTTCATCTCCCAGTACCTACTGCAACCTACATCCTTCTGAATCTGCTTAGTGTATTCATCTCTTGGTCTCCCTCTACGATTTTTACCCTCCACGCTGCCCTCCAATACTACATTGGTGATCCCTTGATGCCTCAGAACATGTCCTACTAACCGATCCCTTCTTCTGGTCAAGTTGTACCACAAAGTTGTCTTGTCCCCAATCCTATTCAATACTTCCTCATTAGCTATGTGATATACTCATCTAATCTTCAGCATTCTTCTGTAGCACCACATTTCGAAAGCTTCTATTCTCTTCTTGTACAAACTATTTATCGTCCATGTTTCACTTCCATACATGGCTACACTTCATACAAATACTTTCAGAAATGACTTCCTGACACTTAAATCTATACTCAATGTTAAGAAATTTCTCTTCTTCAGAAACGCTTTCCTTGCCATTGCCAGTCTACATTTTATATCCTCTCTACTTCGACCATCATCAGTTATTTTGCTCCCCAAATAGCAAAACTCCTTTACTACTTTAAGTGTCTCATTTCCTAATCTAATTCCCTCAGCATCACCCGACTTAATTTGACTACGTTCCATTACCCTCGTTATGCTTTTGTTGATGTTCATCTTGTATCCTCCTTTCAAGACACTGTCCATTCTGTTCAACTGCTCTTCCAAGTCCTTTGCTGTCTCTGACAGAATTACAATGTCATCGGCGAACCTCAAAGTTTTTATTTCTTCTCCGAATTTTTCCTTTGTTTCGTTTACTGCTTGCTCAATATACAGATTGAATAACATCGGGGAGAGGCTACAACCCTGTCTTACTCCCTTCCCAACCACTGCATCCCTTTCATGTCCCTCGACTCTTATAACTGCCATCTGGTTTCTGCACAAATTGTAAATAACCTTTCGCTCCCTGTATTTTACCCCTGCCACCTTTAGAATTTGAAAGAGAGAATTCCAGTCAACATTGTCAAAAGCTTTCTCCAACAGATCATAACTTTGCGAAAATAAATCTTTGACTCACGGGAAGACTTGAACCAAGTACCTCTCGTTTCGCAGTTCCTCACGCTAACCACGGGACCACGGCGTTCCTGGACGTAGATTGTCCTTGTTGTTGCATATCTTGCAGATGGACTACTTAGTTTTTATATTTTGCTTATTTTTTTCATAGTTCCACACAACTTCTTCCTGTTTTCTCGATTGATCTGTGTTCAGTTTTTCAAGGCCTATCCACTGTGCCAACTGATAACTAAATCCGAGGGGGGTGCGATGGGGAGGTTCCGTTGTTAGTATACTTCGATATACCGTATTTGGTCTCCAGATATTTGTGTAAAGAAAACCCTTTACTAATGCCTCCCGCCTGCTGAACTGAGATGAGGTCTCGCTGTCTAATCTGTCTATGACTGACTTCATCACTCTTCATTTCATAACGAGACATAGCGGTTGTCTACACGAGTAAACGCCAGTTTATGCGATGTAATGCCGCTACGCGATGCCCACGGGCGGCCCTTGCTGGCGACCACATCGGGTCTTTGTCTGTGAACTGGAGCTGACAAGCGTTCCATCAGGAGGCGCGTGTCGCTGACACTGAGCACACAGCGCTGTCCACACACAGACCCCCCACTCTGCTCTAAATGTGGACACACGCCCCCCGCGCTCGGATCATTAGTCACAGCAGTGCCAATGATAGCCCTCTACATATGCCTGTTTCGTCCACAAGCAGTAATATCGAAATTAATAGCTATCGAATGAGTTTCTGTACTCATTGTGCAGAGCCAACCTTGATGGTGCAGGATGAGAGCAAATTATCGTTATGTCGCCTCCTTCTTCTGCGTCATTCTGCCAGATGTGTTCCAAAGTTGGGAACCCTTTGTTAGCGACCACTCACTTAAAGCTACGTTCCATACACTTCTGCCTCCATAAGTGAGTGGTCAACGAGTCTGACTGCCGTAATGAAAGACGTTTTCCCAAATGTGAGGTTGCAGCAACAGCAGCAGCAACAGCAGCAGCAGAAGTAGTAGTAGCAGTTAGCCGTCTCAAGATCGACACCTTCGATTATTTCTGCAAAGCAATGTGCAGTCTTGCCAACAACTCTTCAGGTGGAAAGTGCAGTGTCGTAATAGGCCACTGACCTGCACCAGTTACCTATTCCTGTCCTCAAATTACAGACTGAGATAACAGTGTAAGTAGACTGTTCAGGTTTTTTTATTGGTAACGCCACGTAGCGCTCTGTATGAAAATCACTGGCTGTGCTGTGTGCAGTCTGTGGCTGCTTTGCATTGTTGTGCGCTATTGTAGTGTTGGGCAGCTGGATGTGAACAGCACGTAGCGTTGCGCAGTTGGAGGTGAGCCGCCAGCAGTGGTGGATGTGGGGAAGTGAGATGGCGGATTTTTGAGAGCGGATGATCTGGACGTGTGTCCATCAGAAACAGTACATATGTAAGAATCGATGTCATGAACTGATCTATGTATTATGACTTTTGCACACTATTAAGGTAAATACATTTTTTGTTCGCTATCAAAATCTTTCATTTGCTAACTATGCGTATCAGTAGGTAGTGCCTTCAGTAGTTGGAAACTTTTATTTAGATGGCAGTAGTGGCGCTCGCTGTATTGCAGTAGTTCGAGTAACGAAGATTTTGTGAGGTAGGTGATTTGTGAAAGGTACAGGTTAATGTTAGTCAGGGCCATTCTTTTGTAGGGATTGTTAAAAGTCCGATTGCTTTGCGCTAAAAATATTGTGTGTGTTTAGAGTTGATCAGAATAGGTAAAGAGAGTAATGTCTGAGTACATTCAGTTTTGCTCAGCTGTTTGAAAATCAAAGAATGTAAGAAGTTTATCAGCACAGTAATTCATTAATTTTTCTAAGGGGACGTTTCAGCAGGTGACACCTCACAGATAGACGTACCACTGTAAATGATACTACTCTAGACAGCTTGCTTCGCGCTGTATTTCGCTTGTTTTACTACTGTTTTTGCAAGTGTAATAATTGTTTGTGGTCCCCATTTCGTGAAAAGTATTTTTACGTATTGCGATGGTACATAAGTTCGTAGCGTTTTTCTTTCCAAAATAATGTCATAGGAAATATATGTACAGGTTCGCAAGGGAAAAGGGCAAGAAATGCCTAACTTCCCCACTAAGAATTACAAACGGATAACACGAAAAATAAATCTGACTGTTATGACACAAGATTAAATACGATCTCAGACAAACGAAACGTTGCGCCAAACTAAACAACTTTAATGAAATGGAATCCAATACAGAACCTGCCACAAATTAGTATCCCAGAGTCCCTAACCGCTAGAGAGCTCGCCCAGTCCGTACAAGTACAGAGTGTGGGTATGCTTGTAATTGGGAGCTTTAATGTTAGGCGGGTGATGGAGCCTCTCCGAGCGATAGCACGCAAGGCGGGACAGAATTTCAGTGTGCATTCGGTATGTTTGCTGGGAGGTCTCATCCGTGATGTGGAGGGAGCCCTGCCGGCGGCTGTCGAGCGCACTGGGTGCAACTGACTTCATGTAGTGGCACATATCGGCACGAAAGACACCTGTCGCTCTGTCACTTGGGTCCTGAGGAGGCCATCCAAGGCTAATTTCGGGGGCTGGCTGATTTGGTGAACGCAACTAGCAACGTACTCGGGGTGCAGGCTAAGCCGTCTGTTTGTAATATCGTATCTAGGGTTGATCGTGGTCCCCTGGTTTGGAGCAGAGTGGAAGGTCGAAATCAGAGGCTACGACGACTCTGCGACGGTATCGGATGCGAGTTTCTCGACCTCCGCTGTAGGGTGCAGAATTGTAGCGTTCCCTTTAATAGGTCAGGCGTGCAGTACACGCAGGAAGCGGCTACTAGGGTAGCGGAGTACGTGTGGCGTGCACATGGGAATTTTTTAGGTTAGAGAACCCCTCCCTTTGGAACAAAGTCCATTTGCCTGTTAAATCAGCCACAGCGACCTCAGAGAATCTTGATCAGGGATAGAAAAGATTAGTATGATTTTAATAAACTACAGGAGCATCCAAGGAAAGGTCCCAGAATTAGTATCGCTTACTGAAGGTTATAATGCAGAGGTAGTATTGGGAACAGAAACCTGTTTGGAACCAGACGTCAATGACAACGAAATCCTAAGTTCAGATTGGAAGTTTTATAGTAAGGATAGGTTAGTCGCCAATGGTGGCGGCGTGTTTATTGCACTGAAAAAATTCGATAATATTTAGCGAGGTTATCACGGACTCCGAATGTGAATTAATCTGGGGGATATTGAGTATCAAAGAACTGTCAAAAGTGTTGTTAGGGTGCTTTCATAGACCACCTGGGTCAGGATCTGTAGTTGTAGAGCGCTTCGGACAGAGCTTGCAGAATATCATTATTAATTTTACTGATCATGCCGTTGTAATAGGTGGTGACTTCAACTTACCAGGTATAGATTGGGAGTGTTATGCCATCAAAACTGGTGCCAAAGATAGGGTTTCGTGTGGCATTGTTGTGGATGTATTGTCCGAAAATTGCCTTGAACAGATAGTTAGAGAACCAACTCGAGAAGTCTTAGACCTCTTGACAACAAACACAGCTGGACTTAGCGAATCAGTTAACGTACAGGAAGTTATCAGTGATCATAATAAGGCTGTGGCAGCATCTACGACGACGGTCCTACAAGGAATGTTAAGAAAGGTAGGGTGACAGGATACAAGTTTCAGAATACCTCAGTAGTCAGCATCAAATATTCGGTGATGAGGACGATGTGGAGAACAATCGGAAAAAATTCAAAGGCATTGTTCAGTATGCCCTAGACAAGTATGTTCCGAGTGAGGTTTTAAGGAATGGGAAAGATCCACCATGGTTTAATAGCCATTTTAGAAAAGCGCTACGTAAACAAAGAGCACTTCATCTCAGAAGAAAAAACCTATCTGAGAAACAAAAGCTGAATGAAGCGAAAATGAACGTAAGGAGAGCAATCAGAGAAGCATTCAATGATTTTGAAAACCGAACTGAGTAAAATGTGTAAGTGGATCAAAATCATCTATTCATTTTCTCAGCGACTACAACGGCAGCTAAACAGAAGATAACACAGAGAAGGAAGAAATACTAAATTCAGTCTTTCGAAATTGTTTCACCACAGAAGATAGAAACACTCTCCCTCCTTTCAATCGTCGTGCGAACGTCGAAATGGCAGATACTGAGATAACCGATTGCGGAATTGGAAAACAGCTACAGTCGCTTAATAGTGGAATGGCGTCAGGACCAGATGAGATACCTGTAAGATTTTATAAAGATTATGCGGATGAAATTGCTCCCCTTCTAGCATCAATTTAACGTAGATGGCTTGAGCAACGAAAGGTACCTTAACGACTGGAAAAAAGCGCAGGTCATTCCTGTTTTTAAGAAAGGCTGTAAGACAGATCCACACAATTATAGACTTACATTGTTAACGTCAATCTGTTGTAGAATTATGGAAGATGTTTTATGACGTTCTTGGAAAATGAACAGCTCCTCTGTAAAAATCAACATGGATTCCGCAAACAGAGATCCTGCGAAACTCAGTTCACGCTGTTCCTCTATAAGATCCACAGCATAGTGGACAACGGTGCTCAGGTTGATGCCGTATTCCTTGCTTTCAGTAAAGCATTTGTAAGATGGGAAGAACTATATCCCTTATATGAAGTCATTAAAGATCACCTAACTCAAGTTGAGCGAACAGTAGGGCTGAACAAAAATGACTGACAAGGCACAATGCATCTTGTAGAGGGTATAGTATGAATGTATTGGAATAATTAATGTCGGGTGATGGTTTTGAAGTAATTCACACGACATGAAAACTTTGTGGAAATGCGTCGATTTACTGGAGGCTAGTTTACCCCAGGGAAGTACTCAGAATTGACCGTTTCCACTGGGGGAGCGGCTAAGGGAAGCGACAATAAGCAGCTTAGGGCGGCTCAAGCTCTGAGAAAGCAGTAACGGTGCATGGCCTCCAGCTGCCTTAAGATGTGTGACAGTGAGTGGGTGGTTGACCTCAACTCCATGCTGGTGTACCGGGAAACAGACAGAGAACTAGAATGCCTGTTGATAAATGTCCGTTGTCCTGTTTTCAGGGAAACATGCGAGAAAGCCGCGCAAAGCTACAGTGGAGCTGTCAACAGGGGTCAAAATATGCGTGTTTGTGACTGTAGCAACTTCACGCTGAATTCACGGTCCCCAGAGTCTGAAGCAAATCAGGTGAAGAGCGACAGAATGAAATACTCCGGCCTCCGATGGGAACTTAGGACCAAGGAATTTGAAGTACTCTCCTGGGAGTCAGAATTCTGGAAAACTTGGTGCTTGTGCAGACGCTAACCTTTGTGGGTGGCCTGGGAGGAGCAAAATAGAAGTTGAAAGGAAGGGAAATTTTGTGGGAATTTGTTCACTTCCTAGAACAGGCATTTGTCGGCATTGGGAAGTGATGCATAATTAATGTGACTTGCGCTGCAACTGGTGTAAGTGATTTTGCTGGAGGGGAAACTGAGGCGAAGAGCGGACTGTGAGAAGTCTTCATAGAGGTCTTCCATTCCCAGCTTGCCTAGAGTGCACATGTGGCGTTCTTGACTCAGCTTGCCTGAGAAAGAGTGAGCATCTCAGCAGTTTAAGACTTAGCAAAGGGAACGATTGAGCTTGGAGATACGAAGTTTTGGCTCAGCTACGTACTGAGCAAGATAGCTAGGAGTGAATAGCCCTGCAGCACCACGAGGTCGGCTGACGTCTACACAACGACGCCGCTCGGCCACGCTGAATTCGGTGATATTGCGCCCGCTCCAGCCACTGATTAATTTCTTGGATCACGTTGGCAAAGTTTCCATGAGGGTTTCACGGGCCGTGTATTGTAGAAATCTTCTCGCACTTCGCATTACGCCTGGGTCAGTCGATAGGAATTAATTTTGATTTATCATGCTTTACTCCACACAAACGCAATTTATTACCACTGCCTGTTAGGAGAGTCATGTAATGTGATAATTAAAGGTCGTGAGTTAAAATAAGTCTGTGCTAATCCACTGCATCTGTTTCCAATCAAGTAGTTGAAATCCCAAGTCGCTTTCTTAATTAATTTTATGTTCAACATTTGCATCTGATGTTCAATAGCTGAATATAACATCAATGTCCACCCCTTTTTAATTAAAATGGATCAATTCTGAATCAATTATTCTCAACACTGCCACTGCAGTTCAATCAGGAGTCACAGAGCCTTATTACTTTCTTTGCGTTATCCGACATTGCGGAAGTTTTGCACTCTCTGTTGATCTGTTAGTCAATTACCTGGGGTGAACACACACCAAAAGCACACATGGTGGGGTGTTACACATTTGACCCCGTTCCGCATTGCTGTTTAATGAAAAAAATTCGAACTTACGGAGTATCGGAGGAGACTTGCGATTGTATTCAAGACTTTCTTGCAGATAGCACGCAACACGTCTTTGTTAACGGAACAAAATCAGCAGATGTGTAGGTAATCTCCCGAGTACCACAGGGAAGTGTGATATATATAAATGATCTAGAAGAAAGCGTCGGACACTCTTTAAGAATATTCGGAGTTGTTGTAGTTGTCTATACCAAAGTAGCAACTCCAGAAGGTCGTAAGAATTTGCAGAACGACCTGCAAAGAGGTTATGATTGGTGCAGGAAATGGCAGTTGATCATGAGCGTAAATAAATATAGCATATTGCGCATACATAGGAAACGAAATCCACTACTGTACAGCTACACTATTGGTGACAAATAGCTGGAGACAGCGTTTACCGTAAAATATCTTGGCGTAACTATACAGAGCGACCTTAAGTGGAATGACCATATAAAATACAGTGGCAAAAGCAAACACCAGACTCAGATTCATCAGAAGAATCTTAAGAAAATGTAACTCATCCATGAAGGAAGTGGCTTATAAGGTGCTTGTTCGCACGATTCTTAAGTATTGTTCATCTAACTGGGTTTCCTATTAGGTGGGAATGATAGAAGAGATCGAGAAGATCCAACGAAGAGCGGCACGTTTCGTCACGGGATCTTTTAGCTGGCGAGAGAGCGTTGCGGAAATGGTAAACAAACTCCACTGGCAGACGTTACAAGAGAGGCGTTGTGCATCACGGAGAGAGTTACTATTGTAATTTCGGGACAGCACTTACAGCACTTTTGAGGAGGAGTCGGACAACATATTGCTTCCCCCCCATACACAACTCGCGTATTGATCAGGAGGAAAAAATTCGAGAAATTAGAGCCAAAACAGAGGCTTACCGACAATCATTTTTCCCATGCACTATTTGCGAGTGGAATAGTGTTGGACGGATCACTTAGTGGTACCGAAAGTACCCTCCGCCACACACCATTAATCTGCAACGACGGACCCGGCAGCCACTGAGCAAGACGGATCTCCGTCGAATCATCCAAGTCGAACCTCTCACTACGGCAGACCTGACTGTCGGAACGCCGGATACCGTACGAAACCAGCACCTCGACATACGGCTATCGCCGCCAGAATCAAACTCCTCGCTATGGTGATCGCTGTCCAAATGTCCTGCTCAGAGCGCAGCGCGCCTCTCTGCACCTCGACGCTGCTCTTCTCGCGCCAGAACCAAAATACTCTCCAGTATTCAAAGAGCGCCCTAAGGCGGCTCCAACGGCATAATGTCACTTCGAGACGCCAAGATCTACCAACATGTCTCTAATACACTGGAACCAACAGCATCGCTGTCCGCTCCAGCAGTGCGGAAACGAACCCAGTGACGTTGACGTCACAAGGCGCTCGTCCAGCCGTAAAGTACACTCCACCAAAACTAGCCTTATGCCCCATATGACGAAAATAAATTAAAAATGTGGAGACTAGGCATCTGATCTTGGCGTTACAGAGTCGTTAGCCGATCAACATCAAAACCTTCAAGGTCCGTCGCTCCCACGGCTACAATCACTGCTATTTAGCAAGTGGTTTCCAGGTAATGGAAGTCAGCCGACCTCTACGGTGCCGGCTAGGCGCCAGCCCGGCAAGTCCGAGGCTCTGTTCGGCTATTGTCCACTGTCACCATGGTGTCCATAATTCCTCCAAAGCCGTATGCGCCTCCTCCTGCTCCTCCGGCTTTTACACTAGCGGCCATTAAAATTGCTACGCCAAGAAGAAATACAGATGATAAACGGGTATTCATTGGACAAATATATTATACTAGAACTGACATGTGATTACATTTTCATGTAATTTGGGTGCATAGATCCTGAAAAATCAGTACCCAGAACAACCACCTATGGCCGTAACAACGGCCTAGATTCGCCTGGGCATTGAGTCAAACAGAGCTTGGATGGCGTGTACATGTACAGCTGCCCATGCAGCTTCAACACGATACCACAGTTCATCAAGAGTAGTGACTGGCGTATTGTGACGAGCCATCCTATTCTGCGACGCATCGTCAAGGGTAACCGCAGCCATGGTCTCCGAGCTGATAGTCCATGCTGCTGCAAACGTCGTCGAACTGTTCGTGCAGATGGTTGTTGTCTTGCAAAGTCCTCATCTGTTGACTCAGGGATCGAGACATGGCTGCACGATCCGTTACAGCCACGCGGATAAGATGCCTGTCTTCTCGACTGCTAGTGATACCAGCACGGCGTTCCGTATTACCCTCCTGAACCCACCGATTACATATTCTGCTAACAGTCATTGGATCTCGACCATCGCGAACAGCAATGACGCGATACGATAAACCGCAATCGCGATAGGCTACAATCCGACCTTTATCAAAGTCGGAAACGTGATGGTAAGCATTTCTCCTCGTTACACGAGGCATCACAACAACGTTTCACCAGGCAACGCCGGTGAACTGCTCTTTGTGTAAGAGAAATCGGTTGGAAACATTCTTCATGTCAGCACATTGTTGGTATCGCCAGCGACACCAACCTTGTGTGAACGCTCTGAAAAGCTAAACATTTGCATATCACACCATCTTCATCCTGACGGTTAAATTTCGCGTATGTAGCCCGTCATCTTCGTGGTGCAGCAATTTTAATGGCCAGTAGTGTACATCGAATGTTTCCAAATGATGTTAACCTTGTGATACCACTGTTGATTCAAATCACAGTAATAATCGAGTGCCAGTTACCGATACTGAGGTACACAACCCTAAATGATAGAAAAATAATATCAAACTCTTAATGAAATTGATCTGAGTGAATGGGGAGTGTCTTTCCCATACAAAGGACTCATCAGCAATTCCCGGTCCTGCTATGGTTTTTCCCTTGGTGGAGGACTGCAGCAGTTCCATTCAGCCTCGTGATGCCAAGTGAGGAGGTACATGAATGAGAGGTAGCAGCTCCTAGGTCTGCAATGTCGACAACGGCCAGTAGACGCCACGCTCCGCCTAAACGACGCTTTTGGCCAAGGATGAAACCAGTTGCTTGGCCCATTTGAAGCCAGAACGGCGCAGCTTTCTTATACAGTTCGTTTTCTTTCTAAGTACAGTTGAAACAGAAGTTGAATCTCATTAACCGTCATAAAAATGCATCAAGATGATCTATGATACCAGTTACGCACCATAGTAATAGGTTAAGAGTCCAGGCAAGTTAGAGCTTAGTGTTGTACCGTTTTACCCTCTTCAGTTCATTGGAATTTTGTAGGAGTGGACTGCGAAGAACTACGTTAGTTCTAACTAATCGCTAGAGTGAACGTCTTTTATAATGACACTCTTGACTTATTCTGTTCACAGATCATGCTGAAAAAATTATTTTTTCGTATCCAGTTTAATGCAGCTACGGAAAAGTACAAGGGGCTGCCGATGCTCTTGTCTCTTGATAAAAATGAAAACACATGGATGTATAATTAGTACTTATTAGTTCCTGTCTTTGGTAGAAATCAGAGCAGTAATTTCGAAGATGGTGAACGAATTCTTACTGAGGATCTGGAGAAGATGTCAACTTTCTTTAAGACCTGGAAACTGATCCCAAGCATACCAAAAACTGAAATCTCTCGTTTCCATCTAGCCAATCGTGCTACGACCTACAAACCAAGAGTTCTACACAATGGACAAACGTTGAGGTACAATCCTTTCCCAAAACATCTCCGAATCACTCTAGATAGAACCCTGACCTACAAAGAGCACATCGCCAAGTTTTCTCATAAAGTTGCTGCAAGGAACAACATACTACATAAGCTCGGTGTTACCACCTGGGGAACCTCTGCTGACTGTCTGCGTTTAACTGGCATCAGTCTTGTGTACTCTGCTGCCCAGTACTGTGCACCTGTCTGGTTGGAAAGTGTACATGTGAAGCTGGTAGGCACAAAACTGAACGACACATTGCGCTGCATTACTGGTTCCATCAAATCAACCCCATGCCACTGGTTACCTGTACTGAGTTACGTCCCTCCACCTCACTTAAGACCGAAACAAGCTCTACTGAGGGAGACCAAGAAAATCTCTGCATCACCCTCTCTACCACTGCGTCAGCAATTCTGTCATCCGCCTCAGCAACGATTGCGATCAAGAAGACCAACAAGTGTTACTGCAGGACAACTCATCGTGGATGGTTTTGATATAAATGAAAGCTGGAAGCATGAATGGTCAACAAAAGCATTGGGAACAAGTGTCCATCACCTTGATCCCACAAAGAATCCAGAAGGTTTTGACCTACCAAGGAATCTCTGGTGCCAACTCAACTGGTTAAGGGCTGGACCTGGTTGTTGTAGCTACTGGTTGTTGTAGCTACTTCAGGTACAAATGGGGCTGGATTAGTTCACCAATGTGTGAATGTACTCAAGAATAGGAGGCAACTGAACATCTAGTCCAACGATTCCCACTTCATTCTTACCCTGGAATTCCCGACGACTTGTTCACTCTCACACCCAGCTTAATTAATTGGTTGAAAAACACAGACTTTAAGGTTTAATCTTGTCTTATATCATATGTATATTGTATAAAATCACTTGTCTCATGTCAACTGTATATTGTATAAAATCACAATAAGAATAAATAAATTTGGTAGAAATTATGTTCACAGTTGAAACATTAGTTTACTATTCATTTCAGCTCACTTGTAATAACTTTTTCAGAGATATTCATTAATAATTTGTCGAACCTTTTTCTAGTGAACCTTAAATTTTTCCAATACAGTTTTTCTCTTACTGTATGTTACAAAAAAATTAATATTGTGATTCAACATTATTATATTATTATATTAATGCCTCCGAATTTTTTATGTGGAAATATTTTTAAATAAAGCAAACGTTGTTAGCGTTATAGATCTCTCTTTGTGTCTATATATTTATTTCTCAACATAGTCACGTTGGGGACGAACACATTACTCCCAACGAGAGCCCAGATAGTTAATACCGTCACTATAGAATTGTTGACTTTGTTGACGGACCCATAACTTCACTTCTGCTTGCACCTCTTCATCGCTATCAGAGCGATGTACTCTAAGGTATTCCTTTAGTTTTGGGAAGAGATGAAATTCGGATGGGGCCATCTCGGGACTGTCTGCAGGATGGTGACAGTGAAGTCGTCGGATTCATCTACATCTACATCTACATGACTACTCTGCAATTCACATTTAAGTGCTTGGCAGAGGGTTCATCGAACCACAATCATACTATCTCTCTACTATTCCACTCCCGAACAGAGAGCGGGAAAAACGAACACCTAAACCTTTCTGTTCGAGCTCTGATTTCTCTTATTTTATTTTGATGATCATTCCTACCTATGTAGGTTGGGCTCAACAAAATATTTTCGCATTCGGAAGAGAAAGTTGGTGACTGAAATTTCGTAAAAAGGTCTCGCCACGACGAAAAACGTCTATGCTTTAATGACTTCCATCCCAACTCGTGTATCATATCTGCCACACTCTCTCCCCTATAACGTGATAATACAAAACGAGCTGCCCTTTTTTGCACCCTTTCGATGTCCTCCGTCAATCCCACCTGGTAAGGATCCCACACCGCGCAGCAATATTTTAACAGAGGACGAACGAGTGTAGTGTAAGCTGTCTCTTTAGTGGACTTGTTGCATCTTCTAAGTGTACTGCCAATGAAACGCAACCTTTGGCTCGCCTTCCCGACAATATTTTCTATGTGGTCCTTCCAACTGAAGTTGTTCGTAATTTTAACACCCAGGTACTTAGTTGAATTGACAGCCTTGAGAATTGTACTATTTATCGAGTAATCGAAACGGATTTCTTTTGGAACTCATGTGGATCATCTCACACTTTTCGTTATTTAGCGTCAACTGCCACCTGACACACCATACAGCAATCTTTTCTAAATCGCTTTGCAACTGATACTGGTCTTCGGATGACCTTACTAGACGGTAAATTACAGCATCATCTGCGAACAGTCTAAGAGAACTGCTCAGATTGTCACCCAGGTCATTTATATAGATCAGGAACAGTAGAGGTCCCAGGACGCTTCCCTGGGGAACACCTGATATCACTTCAGCGGTGGTCGCCGCGCCCGTGTGTGGTCATGTATTGTCATGTTGAAGGATAGGGTCTCTATGTGTGGACGAACTATTCGAATTCGGCTCTCGGTAATAGCACGTTGTTTCTCACACACCAACAGAGTTGCGCTAAAAGCCCCTATGCTACACGCTACAGTACGGAGCCCTCTAGAGGCAAAGAGCTGCAAATATGTGGACACGAAGAATAAAGATGTACTACAGTAGTGCAAGTTTATATGCCAACTAGCTCTGCAGATGACGAAGAAATTGATGAAATGTATGAGGAGATAAAATAAATTATTCAGGTAGTGAAGGGAGACGAAAATTTAATAGTCATGGGTGACTGGAATTCGAGAATAGGAAAAGGGAGAGAAGGAAACATAGCAGGTGAATACGGATTGGGGCTAAGAAATGAAATGAGTAAGCAACCTGGTAGAATTTTGCGCAGAGCATAACTTAATCATAGCTAACACTTGATTCAAGAATCATGAAAGAAGGTTGTATACATGGGAGAACCCTGGAGATACTAAAAGGTATCAGACATTATATAATGGTAAGACAGAGATTTAGGAACCAGGTTTTAAATTGTAAGACATTTCCAGGGGCAGATGTGGACTCTGACTACAATCTATTGGTTATGAACTGTAGATTAAAACTGAAGAAACTGCAAAAAGGTGGGATTTTAAGAAGATGGGACCTGGATAAACTAAAAGAACCAGAGGTTGTACAGAGTTTCAGGGAGAGCATAAGGGAACAACTGACAGTAATGGGGGAAAAAATACAGTAGAAGAAGAATGGGTAGCTTTGAGGGATGAAGTAGTGAAGGCAGCAGAGGATCAAATAGCTAAAAAGACGAGGGCTAGTAGAAACGCTTGGGTAACATAAGAAATATTGAATTTAATTGATGAAAAGAGAAAATATAAAAATGCAGTAAATGAAGCAGGCAAAAAGGAATACAAACGTCTCAAAAATGATATCGACAGGAAGTGCAAAATGGCTAAGCAGGGATGGCTAGAGGAGAAATGTAAGGATGTAGAGGCTTCTCTCACTTGGGGTAAGATAGATACTGCCTACAGGAAAATTAGAGACCTTTGGAGAGAGGAGAACCACTTGCATGAATATCAAGAGCTTTGATGGAAACCCAGTTCTATGCAAAGAAGGGAAATCAGAAAGGTGGAAGGAGTATATAGAGGGTCTATACAAGGGCGATGAACTTGGGAACATTATTATGGAAATGGAAGAGGATGTAGATGAAGATGAAATGGGAGATATGATACTACATGATGATTTCGACAGAGCACTGAAAGACCTAAGTCGCAACAAGGCCCTGGGAGTAGGCAACATTCCATTAGAATTACTGACAGACTTGGGAGAGCCAGTCCTGACAAAACTCTACCATCTGGTGAGCAAGATGTATGAGACAGGCGAAATACTCTCAGGCTTCAAGATGAATATAATAATTCCAATCCCAAAGAAAGCAGGTGCTGACATATGTGAAAATGAAGAGAAATTTGTTAACATCGAGTATAGATTTAAATGTCAGGAAGTAATTTCTGAAAGTATTTGTATGGAGTGTAGCCATGTATGGAAGTGAAACGTGAACGATAAATAGTTTATACAAGAAGAGAACAGAAGCTTTCGAAATGTGGTGCTACAGAAGAATGCTGAAAATTAGATGGGTAGATCACATAACTAATGAGGAGGCATTGAATAGAATTGGTGAGAAGAGAAGTTTGTGGCACAACTTGACTAGAAGAAGGGCTGGGTTGGTAGGACATGTTGTCAGACATCGAGGGATCACGAATTTAGTATTGGAGGGCAGCGTGGAGGGTAAAAATCGTAGAGGGAGACCAAGAGATGAATACACTAAGCAGATTCAGAAGAATGTAGGCTGCAGTAGGTACCTGGAGATGAAGAAGCTTGCACAGGATAGAGTAGCATGGAGAGCTGCATCAGGACTGAAGACCACAACAACAACAACATGATCTGTCCGTTCGTTCATTGACGTCTCTGTTCACTGTAATAACTGTAATCACCACTACCACAACAACAACAACAACAACATGGTTATAACGTTTGTTTTATTTAAAAACGCTTTAAGAGTCTTCACATAAAAAATTCAGAGACATTCCTTTCGACCAAGTCATCATACTTTTCATACAAAATTGTGAACTGCTCCGCAGATGGACGTTGCCTGACGCATTTACAATCTTACGACAAATGATACAATTACGTAAAAGATTTATTTGTTCTTTATCAATGTACGAAAAAAATGTAATACAAGTTCAGCGAAACCTTCTCCTCTGGTGTGGCCCCGGCTTGCTGATCTTCCGCGGACCTAAAACAGGGCAATTACGAAGGAGTATGCGGTACTGGTCTCATAAAATATATTCGTAAATTATAAACACAACTATCTGGTTTAAAAAACTGTTTTCAAGTTAGAACAGCAAACTCACTTGACGTCAGAAAGCTGTGCCCAGAAATTTTGGCGGATCACAGCATCCACTGGATAGAGCATCAAAGACGGAATGCCTGACCTGTTGCAATATCTGCATTACTGAGGAACTTTGAGGAACTTTTTCAATCACAATCACAACTTAAACAATAAACAGACACTCATCTAAGGAGTAGCCGTATACTGGGAAATTCTGCTGGCAGCATTATTGTGCAGCTCTTGGCATTCGGTTAAATACGGTAGTAGGGGAATTGAAGATTTTTGCAGGGATGACAAATTGTAATCTTGAGCTAACAAGAAAACATGTTGCTCGGTGTCACTAGATTATGTATAATTCAAGATATATTTAAATTAGTGCAGATTAATTGTTATACCGAGTAGTTACTGAGGACACTGTTTACCAGTAAACGATTCATTAAATAATCGAATTCCCTCGTATAAACTGCTTAAGACGTCTGATTGCTTTCCAAATGAGGTACTGAGTTAACTATTAGATTTTAAGCATGTAATCCAGAAAAATATTTGAAAAGGACTGAAATTACATTTAAAGTCACTAAGTGCATTATGAAACATAGAATCAATACATTCTGGATAATTTGCGCTCCATTTTAAGCAAAAGCTAATTTTTCTCGAATATCGCTGTTTACGACGTAATGTCCCCCTAAACTATCTACTGTTAAGTGATACAATTTTGCAGGCACATTCAGGGTAAGATACAGTATGTAAAGTGTTTTGCGAGCGGAATTAGTAATAAATACGAAATAAATTAAAATTTCATTTCTGTTGTTTAAGTGTTATTGCGTTCCATTTTAAAGAAAAGCTAGTTTTTCGCCTAACTCGTTGTTTCTGACGTTATATCTCCTGAACAATGTGTCGTACAATGTCATCAATTTGCAGATACAGTCAGTGTTGCATGTAGGTACCGTCAACAAAATATGTTGCGCTACAGAGTTAGTAGTAAAGAAGTAATAAATTAAAGCGTCATGTATAATGTTGAAGCATGTCTGCACGAACAGCGAACATGTAATAAGCGATAAACTTTCTTCATTCCATCATTTTGTGGGAGGGTGTCAGCGAGAAGACGTTTCGCAAAGGTTTTAAATTATGTACAAAGTTCGTTGGAAGTCCTAAGTACCCTCATTCTCAAACACTGGCTGAATATAGTTCGCCAATTTGTGCACCATCGCTCAGTCTAGAATAACACACAGTTTCTAACGGTATAACTTGTTCTATTGTGTTGAACTTTTAACAGAAGTTTATACCTCTTAACGAGGGAATTACGACAACATTTTGAACATTCAAATTCGTCAGTACGTACGCCAAATAATGAAATTAAAGTTTCGGGTGTCTTTGAAAGACGTTAGACAGACAATTTGCAAATGATACTGGGTTCTAGGGTAGCAGTTTAGTGGAACAGATAATGGATTAACGTCCATGAAATAGTAAATAGAGAATAGTGTCCAACAGAAAGCCATTTGAATTCCGCTTGTTGTGAAGTGGTGCGGTATGTAATGGTACTCCAACTGGAGGCGAGGTAGTTACTATTCAGGAGTGTCCAACAGAAAGCCATTTGAATTCCGATTGTTGTGAAGTGGTGGGGTATGTAATGGTACTCCAACTGGAGGGGAGGTAGTTACTATTCAGGAGTGGCTAAGAGTGGACACTTGTATGAGTCAACTATACCAGATTGGATGATATTTTCATGTGATGATAAGTTATCTGATAGTGAGCTTCTTCAGACAGCCTTCCACTGTGTACTTCCATAGCCAACAGCCACATCTCAGCTGCCCATCCTGTGACAAGTACAGCAGGTAAACCAAAAGCGGCAGAAATAGGGTAGATGCATCTGCAGCGAAATGAGCTGTGACCAAAATAGTGGAATGGTTATTGATTATTCATTTGAAAATAGCTTTCCTTGCTTAGGATTCATGTATGCTCTTCCCAGACAATACACGATGTGGCTTGGCGAGGTGGGTTTAGGACAAGGAAGCCATATGGTAGACAAAATGCTATCAGGAAGCAATATCCCTCTCATTCTTATACCAATTCAGTGTATTAATCACATTCTGAAGCACCTGTTACACTGTGATGAATTAATTCAGACGTATTTCCTGCACGAGGCAATAAAAAGTTTCCATTCGTAGGCCATTGAATCCAGAGCCAGTATACCAAGCAGCCAAATCGACGTGAGCATTGAGGAAATCATGCGACCCACCAGGCAGAAGATACTAGTTTGGTAAAACACGGTGTCTTGCTGTGTGAAGACGTCCATAACTGCCTGCAGCAAATCCTCGTCCGTCAGGAACCGTCCACCATTCAAGGCTTTTAACGGAAGAAGGGTTGATAATCGCATGGGGAGAAGATAGTAGGTTGGGTGCTCCAGTGACTCACGCTTGAAATGGTGTAAAGGATGAGGCTGGCTTCCCAGATCGACCAGTGTCTTGTGTCAAATCACGACCAGCACGAAACTTGGTGCACAGTTCCAAAACTATGGTTTTCGACTGACAAGCTGACCCATAAACATTCTCTATTCCTTGATGAATGTCTACCGGTGTTTGTCCTTCAGCAGCCAAGAAGTGAATAACAGCACGCATTCAGCTTGGACGCGTTTGGTAATAACGTCGGCATAGTTCACGTTTTCGCACTTAGGGCACGCACGTCGGAAAAACACGAATGACACACTAATCCCTTGTCTGCATGTCGTTGCTTATTTAACCACATCGGAGTCACGCTAACGCCCTCGACAGTAAACTTTTTTATTGCTCCCTAAACATTCACTTACAAGATTCTCACAATGACTGACAACGAAGGATCTGATGTTTGTTGCGTCTGGTTCTCAGATCAAGCACAATTCTAGCTGTATGAATTCACGAATGAACAAAATTGGTGAGTTTGCTTTTCCAGAGACTTGGGTGATACAAAAATCACTCCTGCTTCCAAAGTAACTGTTTTGGAAGTGATATGAAGCAAGACAATTATTGGCCCTTTTTTCATGCGAGAATCAATAGCTAGTGAACGATACGCTACAATCTGGGACGATTTGTCGTCACACCGCGCACTTGGGGACGTACCAGTCACTGAGTGACTCATACTAGATGGGGCCCGACCAATCAGCACCAAACATATGTTTCGCTTTCTTGATGAGTACTTCGGAACAGAGTCACTGCGATGGATTACGTCGAATTCGCCGGCTCAGGTATTAGCCTCCCTATATACGCAATCTGACTCCTATTGCGGCACACTTGAAACGTCCCCTTAGAAAAATTGCACAACACTGTGCTTAAACTGACACACAATATTTTTTAGCGCAACGCAATCTGACTTTCAATAATCCCTACAAAAGAATGGCCCTGACTAACATTAACCTATACCTTTCACAAATCACTTACCTCAAAAAAATCTTTGTTACTCGAACTACAGCAATACAGCGAGCGCCACTACTGCCAGCTAAACAAAAGATTCAAACTACTGAAGGCACTAACTACTAATAGGCATAGTTAGCAAATGAAAGATTTTGATAGAGAACAAACAATGTATTTACCTCAATAGTGTTCAAAAGTCATAATGTGTATAGCAGTTCATGACATCCAGTCTTACAAATTTCAAAACTCCGCCATCTCTCTCCCCACATCCACCACTCCTGGCGGCTCACCTCCAACTGCGCAACGCTACGCGCTGTTCACATCCAGCAACCCAACACTGCAATGGCAGACAACAATGCCACCCAGCCACAGACTGCACACAGCACAGCCAGTGATTTTCATACAGAGCGCTACATGGTGTTACCAATAAGAAAACCTAAACAGCCTACTTACATAGCCCCCATGCTCCCCACAAAAAATTTTCCAAATTGTTTTGGGCAGTGGCCAATAATGATTTGATAAAATTTTTCATAGTTACAGTAACAAAGATATGAAATGCAGACGCCTATTGATACAATGTTGGTCGAAAGCTAAAATTTTCTCACAGTCCATAAAGACAGTCCTGATCATTCATCACAGTAAGATTGCAGTGTTTTTCTCAAAGTCTGAGCAGTAAAAGAAAATGCACATGGAAGTAGTGGATTTCCATGCAGTCTTGAAGAAGTAGTGTTGTGCTTACAACGGAAAGACAGTTCTGACTCTTGACATGCAGAGAGGTAATGGGCCACAACAGAGCAAACCCACAGAAGAGTCATTCGAAGTTTTGAAGAATATCGGTAGGTAGGTCTTCACAGACCCACTGTAGTCCTGGTAGAGAGTATGGTATTGGTGGGCCACCAGAGATGCAGACCCACTGTAGTTCTTGTAGAGATGGCCAGCACCCACCTGTTGTGACTGTGCAGGTGCACAATCACCATTGAAGAGTCTTGCGGACAATATAGCAAGTCCATAAACCACCACTTGTGCACTCACAAAGTTTTTGGAACTGTCCTTAAAAGTCTTGCAGACAATATAGCAAGTCCGTAAACCACCACTCGTGCACTCACAAAGTTTTGGAATTGTCCTTAGAACCAGCAATGCTGTTAATCAGTCCCTTGCTGAATTATTAACACACGTGCAAACACTATCAGTCCCTACTTCTCACATATTGTCTATATACTATGACCAACAGAAACGTGTGCAGTGAAATGTAACTTACAAGTTACTTAATTAGATAAACTGGTGACAATTACAATTTTATAACTTGAGAATACAATTACAAAGATACAGAAAACATCATTAAAACATAATACAGATAAAGTTTGTAGTAATACAGGCTTTACAAAAGAATAGAAATAAACATATACATCAGTGTTACACGAATTATGACATAAGTAAATAAATAAAATAATGAGAATAGTTTCGAAACATTAATTTCACACATGGGCATTAAAATAGAACAGAATAAATAATGTCTTAACATCTTTCTAAAGAAAATAACATAGTATTTGAAAAATTCTACAACATAAATCTTATTTGCTAAACACATAAAGACAGGAAAAACACTAATTCACTTAGTGTAATAGCACAAAAATGCAGGACAGGGTTTGTTTTCAGTGTAACATTTGGTACTGCAGTCCAACCCAAAACTCCATTCCATAGATTTTTTGTCTTATTTCAACATTTGTTTCCACCAAAAAAATCCTATCCAAGCATGCTTTCTGTATTTTTTTGTATAACTTCCCAATGCATTTCTTCCAATTCATCGCAACTCATCCTCTTATATAGTCTACCCCCTCTTAAGCTAACTTAAATATACTGAGCTCAGATGCATAAACTAAGGGACGATGCATGCAGTGGCACAAAACAATTAATACAAACAGCAATGACAAAAAATGCACATTGGCAAAGCAAGCAGCATTATAGAAGTTAGCAAAGAAATACAACTAATATGAGGCAATGAGCAGCAACAAGAAAAATAAATCAGTAGTAAAACTGGCTTAACAGAGTAATACAAAGTGAAATTTAGTAGCACTATGCGTGGCAAACAGCATCAGTAAATGCAATAACTTATATCCAAACATGACAAAGTTCAAGCAGAAAGAATATTACAGTAAAGATGGCCATGTGTAATACCTATGCCACATCTTAACAATAGAGTGATGCATCACCTTGACTTATTCTAGCAGATAACTTACCAAACTGTTAAAAAATTATTTTTGCAATTCCTGTGAAGGGAAATGTCTATTTTTGCTCTCCTTTCTACGAAAGTACATCATAAAATTATACTTCACTGGCTCTGTAACAGGAAATAGTGATATTAGTACATCTATAAAATTTTACTTTAACCAGTGCTGCAGTGCAGCTAGAAGTTAGATATTAAACAAAATGAATAAATAAATACATAAAGCAAGCCATATGGCATTTCTCTCACCTAGCAAGACAATAGCCATGAAATGTTTCTCATCGTTTCATTACACATTTTAGTAAATATCACAAATTAAGAGCACCAAAGTGTAATCATATGTTTTCAAGTTTGAGCGTGTTGTATTTGCGACGCTTTCTACAAAGAAATGTCAATAGCAAGGATAATGGCCTCCCTTTTTTTTCCACCTGTGTCTCCGAAAGGCACACACTAATGGCTTTTTTCCAGGCGGCTGTGGCGCAGCTGGTTGCCCACGACGCATTACGTGAAGGTGGTAACTTAATTTTCTCACCGAAGTATTTACAATACCAGTTTACACTACAGTGACAGTCTCATATAAAAAATTTCACAGGTCGAGAATTTGTGTTACAAATGTGTAGAAACAAAATCCTATAAATACAACAGTGTCCAAAAAATTTTCATCGGTGTTGTGACACATTTATGCATATACATTCATTTCATAATTCTGAAAGTACGGTTCTTGGTTTCCAACATCCTTTTCCACAAATCAGAGTCCCTAACCACTACTCATTATTCCTTACCTTATTATACATATACATATTCATGGACACTTCTTCAATATTTCATCATAAGAAATACGTAGCATGATCAAATTGCTCATATACGGTAGCATCATCTTATTGATCATAAGCATACCTCAACAGCATAATACACATTGTCATCATAATGATATCATAAAAACCCAGCCTAATCTCAAAATCGTCATAGCTTCCTCCAATAATTTCAAAACCTAAAAAAAGTTCTCTGCTCATTTCCATAGTGTCATCTACCTCAAACGTACTTTAAAATCATGATCCTATACCAAATACATCATTCAGAGCTCTCATAGTATCACAATGGTTCTGATAAAATATGAACAGTTCACAAAGTACAGACAAAATACAATTTCGTAAGTGTGAAGTTATCCAGCTGTGTAATTGCATAAACATGTGTCACTGATGTAGTAAAAGAAAATGTTTGTCTCTCTCAGTAAAATGTTCAGATAGCTGTGTAATTATGTGTTAGAGAATTACGGTACCGATGTGTAAAGTTGTATAAGCAAATACCATATTAGCTAGGGTTCCTTGTGTTTGCCAGACACTGAGTACACAATGTAAGCGTGTACCCCCTGAGGATTAATGTAATTATACCCTCAGGTGTTACAGATTACAGCAATGGAATGAACTGTATCAGGGAAAACTTTTGTATGATTGTAATTCAAAAATCTTTAAAAAATAAATGTTTGAAGTACAAAATTAATCACTTAAATACGTGTACTGTAGCGCTAAACTGTGCGTCGTGTTGTAAGATAATCTCTGTGGAAGTGTCGTAGTTATCGTCCTCCGAAAGATAAGTTCTGCAGAAGTCAATGTATTTACCTCATGATAAACAAAAGTGAAATGCTTTGCGTATAGATATCGTAGTTATTACGTACCTTACCGTAATCAAGAAAGTACTATAACATAACGTATTGTTGTGCTACGAAAAAGGCTGTCTCACTGTATCTATACAATGGATTTTAGTTACTACTAAAACATGTTTTACTTTCCAGAATAATACAGAAGAACTTTGCAAATATAAAACAGAAACACCGCAAAAGCAACATTGTAAACTGTCACTCATTAGTAGCGTCGTGATAAAATCGTGTAGCTGTCACATAAACTAACCACTGTGTCATCTGGTATCTCTCAGAAAGTACTTTAAATCCAGTCTCTTTGTTGGCGTGCATCGTTATTGGGATTAGGAGACCTAACTTCTACAAACTCACCTTGACGAGAAGGCCCTGCCCTGTTTGAAGCTCGCCAGTTCTGATGCAATTCAGGTCTGTCGTTACGATTATATCGTCTGTCGTCATGTCGGTAGATTCCATAGTTTCTTTCTTGCCGGTCACGTGGTTGGGAATTTCTTCCTGAATCGTAACTGCGTGCTGAACTTTGCGTCTGAAGTTATTCTGTCTCCCTTGATAATTGTTTTTGTTCCCACATTGTCTGTTTCTCTGATTGTCTCTGTGATAGTCATTACTGTGGAGAGGTGATCTTTCCCTGTAATTATTACTACTCTTCCAACGGTTGTCATACGAGTGGTGTCTGTTTCGGTCACGATTTGCGTTGTGAGAATAGCCTTGGCGTGTCCAGTTATTATTTCTTCATCGCGGAATTGCGACGGATGTGACCTGTAATTGTTGTGTCCCAGTTTTCGCGTCCCGCGATTGTCAGTGTCAATTTCCAATTCTTGTAAGAGTCCCTGAAAAGTTTCAATGTCGCGTTTTCAACGTCCTGCCAAAATAACATGCCGTAAATATTCAGGTAATTTGATTAAGCAAATGCGGATGAGTCCTGAGGGGCTGTATGGGTTTGACAGGTACTGATTCTTGTGCAACATGTCTTCAAAATATTTCACAAGACTGGAAAATTCAGATTGTTCGAAATGTTTCATCATTATGATGCCATGTTTTACTCGGTGTTGTGTGGCTTGAGACCAATATGCCGAGAGGAAGGCATGGTAAAATTCTCCTTCACTGTGGCAATCGTGAATGACCGATCGCATTCTTACAGCTGGTTCATTCTCTAAGTAGCCACACATAAATTCTAATCTGTGTTCTAATGACCTGTTGGGAGGAAAACAATGAGAGACTTGATGAATCCACGCTTGTGGATGAATGTCGTTGTCAGAATTCTTAAATGTTTTGAATTTACGTTTAGTAATGAACAGCTTATAGTCAAAATCATCGTGTCGGCGAGTAGGATATTGGTCATTGTCACGTCGTGTCGGCGGTTCCATCTCAAAATTCGGTGCACCTTTCCAATTTATTTCATAATTTCCGAAATGTCCTGTGTTATTATTTTGTGGCTTTTCCGTATTTCTAAGTCCCTCTTCCCGTGTTGGAGCGCGAGTGTCCTCTGAAATACGTATTTCTTGTATTACCTGTGTCAGCTGATCTTGTATTTCCCGGATTTCTCTTTGGTGTTGCGTATTAATTGGATTCTGATTTTGTTTGAATTTCCTAATTTGTTCGTACTGTTCTGTGTCATTCAGATCATCATCTACCTTTGGAGATAAGTTAATGAACTGATCCAAAAGTTCGGCTACCTTCTCCGATAGTGTACTTATTTCCTCGGTGTGTTTTTCTGAACCAAATTTCAGAGTGTCCATTTGTGTTGAAATCGTATCTACTGTGTCCTTTAAGTTTGCCTGAGTTTTTGTAAGTTGCGTAACCGAATCCGTAGATGCAACTGAGTCAAATTTAGCTTGCAAGGTCTCATGATTTTCATTAACAATAATTTGCAGTTCTTTTATGGCTGATTTGTGATTCTGTAATGTATTTTCATGCCGCGAAAAAATAGGTTGTAAATGCTCACAAACTTGTGTTTTTACGTCATTACAGACTTTTTGACATTTCGATTCGATTTTACGTAACTCAGTAGTTAAATTTTCACGTGTTTGTTCAAGCGTATGTTCCACTGAGACTAACTTTTGAAGCTTTTGTTCTATTGTGTCTAACTTTTGAAAATTATGTCTCATTTGTTTCTGATTTTGTTCAAGCGTTCTGTCTAACTTTTGTAGTCTTTGTCCCATTTATTGCATTAACTGTAATAACAGTGCACTGGTGTCTGAAACATGTTCCTTAGTGCTATTCGGGAGTGCATTTGAACCGGCAATATTCGCATTTTGAAAAGCAGAAAATGTGTCTTGATTTATTTGAGAAAACGGCGAGGACGCCAAACCTGAATCTACAGTATTTGCAAGATTGTGTCCTGTCATTTCGGAATCCTGAGGCGAGCTGTTGCTGACCGATCGATCGATAATGCTTCCTTGTTCACTAATTGTTTCACTGCCTACACCATTATTTGCAGCCCGCTCCATTTCCCTATGCACAATTACCGAATTACTACTTCTAACATTAGTTAATTCATTACATGGTGGCGCTAACACACTGCTTTCGTCTTCACCGTCATTTCTCAGTTTACTTTGGAGCCTAGTATTACGTTTTTCACACGCCATTATTGTCACAATATTTCACACGACAACACAGAAAAACACATTTTGAAGAGGAAAAATAAGAGAACACATTAACATAGCGCTGAAAATAATATCTCGTTAATTGCAAGCGCAGCTGCGAAATACTTGGTCCAAATTTACATGCATGCCACATCTGTTTTACTGTACTACAAAGAAAGACTGCAACTACAAAAGAGATTCTCTCTACAATTACGCGCTAGCAATAAACGATAGCTACACTAATTACACAAATTGCAAGAAAAAAATCTGAAGATTCCAGTGAGGTATCCTCGGCTAAGGATCGACATATGAAACGTCCCCTTAGAAAAATTATACAAGACTGTGCTTAAACTGACACACAATATTTTTTAGCGCAACGCAATCCGACTTTCAATAATCCCTACAAAAGAATGGCCCTGACTAACATTAACCTATACCTTTCATAAATCACTTACCTCACAAAAATCTTGGTTACTCGAACTGCTGCAATTCAGTGAGCGCCACTACTGGCAGCTAAATAAAAGATTCAAACTACTGAAGGCACTAGCTACTAATAGGCATAGTTAGCAAATGAAAGGTTTTGATAGAGAACAATGTATTTACCTCAATAGTGTTCAAAAGTCATAATGTATATAGCAGTTCATGACATCCAGTCTTACAAATTTCAAAACTCCGCCATCTCTCTCCCCACATCCACCACTGCTGGCGACTCACCTCCAACTGCACAACGCTACTCGCTGTTCACATCCAGCAGCCCAACACTACAATGGTAGACAACAATGCCACCCAGCCACAGACTACACATAGCAGAACCAGTGATTTTCATACAGAGCGCTACGTGGCGTTACCAATAAGAAAACCTAAACAGCGTACTTACACACTGAACGACACAGTCTAGGAGAACTGTGCCATCATGAAAGATAAGTGAGCCGTGCTGCGGCTGGCGTTGGTGCCGTTTGTAGGTTTCCGCCCTCTGTTGGAGGCCAGACGGTATCGTTTAGTTGGCATGGTTGCGGTTGTTTGTCATATTTCGTGTTGACTGGCGCCACTTGGTTTCGCAAGCGTTGCCTGTCCGCTAGTGGCAGCAGCGGCGTTATCGATATGTAGTAACTTTTGCCCTATCTTTCGGGTGACGTTGTTGTTTTTCCCGGGTCGTGTGAGTGGGCCAGTTCGGTGGGGGACTCAGGAGGAGCCAGGTCCACGCAGTGCGGAAACACGCCGGGAACAAATGGTTCAAATGGCTCTGAGCACTGTGCGACTTAACTTCTGAGGTCATCAGTCTCCTAGAACTTAGAACTAATTAAACCTAAGTAACCTAACGATATCACACACATCCATGCCAGAGGCAGGATTCGAACCTGATACCGTAGCGGTCGCTCGGCTTCAGCCTGTAGCGCCTAGAACCGCACGACCATTCCGGCCTGCACGCCGGGACCACTGGCTGTAGGAATGGACTGCAGGATGGAAGGGCTGTGGCCACGAGGGTGCACGACCTCGTCTTAAACTGGATCCAGCAAGCTTTAAGATGAGTGCATTTTAATCCAAGTGGAGAAACCTCCACTATTGTGATATCTCGCGATTCTCCAGTGACTTGGGTTCGTTTTGCTGCTCGTAGTGTCTCCGAGGCGAAGAGCAGCGAGTGGAGTGCTTGGGGAGACGGATCTGATTGGCTTTCCTCGACTACTTATTACTATTTACTGCATTCAACTTGTTACGATTTGATAAGTTCAAAAAGCGGTTTTCGGTTGGTGATTGTTCTACTCTGGTGGCAGTGATTCCTTTCTCGTTCCGGACGCTCTAAGCACAGTATTCTTGGGACGTAGTGCACACCGCCGGTTCCGGCTTCGATGTACTGTTCCATTGTTGTATTTGGTTTATCAGACGTTAGGTAGCTTCAGCAAGATTACCATTAGTCATTAGTGAGACTGCCACTAGTATGAGTTATCATCTTGTGAAGTGAATGCAACTCTTGGCTGCCTATCTCATCGCTCGGGAAAGTGTTTGTTATCGGACCTACTCAGAGGTCGATTCCTGGAGCACCGTCTGTGGCCCCCTGGTTTTTGTAAGACATGTGTCTTCTAAAAGCAGGTCTGATGGCCAGTAGTTCAGTGTAACGCTCTTTAGCCCACGCCTTCTGCGGGTATAATCTGCCTCAAAACCCTTTAAGGAACTTATCTACTGGTTCTTGTGTTTTATTATTGTATTATTTATTACAATACCTTGTAATGCCTACGTTAAAGGTAATATATGTCTAGTTAATAGATCTCGTCGCTTTCTAGAATAAATCTAGCAATGTTCAGTGGATGTTAAGGGTTGTGTTACGAAGTTCACTATCATCTTATTTCACGCGTTTGGTGATCAGATGCTTGTTTTTTAATTAACCTTTGATATTGTATTTGCTGTTTTACAGCAAGTTTCTAAATTTTTTATATTATTGCCGTTCCTGGCGTGTAAGGCCTTCAGCAGTGACTGTGGTCATTTGCCTTAAAATTCTAATATGGTATTTGTACTTTAGCAGTAAGCATTAAAACCCTATTTACTGCGATTCCTGGCGTCTGATGCCTTCTGCTGTGTTTGTGGTGACTTACCTTTAATACTTCAATACCTGTAAGTTGTAAATTGTAGCGAGTTTTAAACAATTCATAATTTATTGCCTTTCCTGGCGTGTAAGGCCTTCTGCCCAGGTCACAGTGGCTTGCTTTCAAAACATTATCAGTTATATCTGTATTTAATGGTGATTTGCTAAATTGTAACTCAATGAAAAAGTTTTATTTTCAGCATTTAGCAACACCTTCCGGCTACTTCTCTACATAGTTGCCTCTCCGATTTAAACTTTTGTCGTAGCGTGCTACCGACTTCGCAGTACTCTCGTCACAGGAGACAGTCGCCTGTGATTTCAGCCAATTCCCTACACTGGTCTGCAATTTGTTGTCTGTACCAAAATGCTGTCCTCATACCCTTCGGTTCATGTGAGTAAAGAGATGAAAATCAGAGGGAGCCAAGTTCGGAATGTATGGTGTGTGGTCAAACATTTGTCATAGAAAACGGCACAAGCACCTTCGTTGAATCTGCAGCGTGAGGCCGAGAATCATCATCAAGAAGGAAACGCATGACAGTTACGTTCTGCAGGCTGCATGAAATCAGGCGCTACTTCTCATATGGCACTTCTCATATGGGCACTTCTCATATGGCAGGAGACACTATTGTTGTGGGCATCTGTATGTGCTCTCTGTGTACTGATGACTGAAAAGTGTACGTGACATGATAGACCGGCATACTGTGTAACACATCTCCACAGAGCTTCACCAGGCTTTCACTGTAGTTTTAATTTCATCGCTCACTGAAGCTTGGAAAAAAAAGACCTCGAATTTCAGAAAATGTTTCACTTGTAACTCGGTTTTAATAGTGTTGTTGTTTTCGTGGTCTTCAGTCTGGTTTGATGCAGCTTCCCATGCACTCTACCCTGTGCAAGCCCTTTAATTTCTGAATAAATATTGCAGCCTACATCCTTTTGAACCTGCTCACTGTATTTTTCTGTTGGTATTAATCTTCAGTTTGCCCCCTCCCCCCACTTTCTTCCAAAACTGAACATTGATGTCTCAGAATGTTTCCTACGAACCGATCCCTCCTTTAACTTCAGTTCAATACCTCCTAATGAGTTACAAGATCTACCCATCTGATCTTCCGCACTCTTCTGTAACACCACAGCTCAAAATCTTCTATTCTCTGCTTGACTGAACTGTTCATCATCTATGATTCAAGTCCATACAAGGCTACACTCCAGAGAAATACTTTTATCCAAGACATCCTAATACTTAAATCTGTACTCTATGTTAACAAATTTCTCTTCTTCAGAACTCCTTTTCTTGCCATTCCCAGTTTATATTTAATATCCCCTCTACTTCGGCTGTCATCAGGTATTTTGTTGCCCAAATATCAAACCTCGTTCATTACTTTTAGTCTCTCGTTTGCTAATCTAATTCCCTCACCATCACCTAATTTAATCCGACTGCATTCCATTACCTTTGTTTTGCTTTTGTTAATGTCCGCCTTATATCCTCTTTTCAAGACTCTGTCCACACCATTCAACTGCTCTTCCAAGTCCTTTGTTGTCTCTGACAGAATTACAACGTCGTCAGCAAACTTCAACGTTTTTGTTTATTTTCCCTGACCTTTCAGTCCTCCTCCAAACTTTTCATTTGTTTCCTTACTGCTTGTTCAATGAACAGGTTCAATAACATCAGTGATAAGCTACAACCATGTCTCATTTGCTTCTCCTCAACTGCTACCATTTCCCGCTCTTGGACTCTGATAACAGACGTCTGGTTTCTGTACAGGTTGTATATTGCCTTTCGCTCTCTGTATTTTACCTCTGATACGTTTAGAATTTCAAAGAGTGTAATCCCGTCAACATCGTCAAAAGCTTTCTCCAAATCTACAAGTGCTATAAATGTAGGTTTCATTTCCTATCTTCTAAGAGAAGCAATAAGATCAGTATTAACTCCTGTGTTCCTACATTTCTCTGGGATCCAAACTAATCTTTCCCAAAGCCGACTTCTGCTAGTTTTTACATTCTTCTTCAGTAAAAATTCGTATTAGTGTTTTGCAACTTATTAAACTGGAAGTTCGCTAATGTTAGCATCTGACAGTACCTGATTTCCTGTTTTCTTTTGAAATGGAGTTACAACATTCTTCTTGATCTGAGGGCGTATCGCCAGTATCATACGTCCTGCAAACTAAATGGAACAATTTCGCTACGGCTTGCTCTCCCAAAGATACCAGGAGTTACGCCGGAATGTCATCAACTCCAGCGGCCTTTTTTCCACTGAAGTCTTTCAGTGCTCTGTCAAATTCTTCTCCCACTATCATAACACCTATCTCATCTTCATCTACATCCTCTTTCTTTAGTATGTTACTGTCCTCATCTTCCTTGTATAGCTCCTCAGCACAGTCCTTCTACCTTTCAGCTTTCACTTTCTTGCTTAGTACTTTTTTCCATCAGAATTCTTGATATTCATAAAGCTGCTTCTCTTTTCTCCATAGGCGTCTTTAATTTTCCTATCGGCGGCGTCTCTGTTTCCCCTGCTATATATGTTTCTATATTCTTAACAATCGTCGTCTAACCATTCCTGCTTAGCCATTTCATACTTCCTGTTAATTTAAGTTTTTAGACGTTCGTATTCCCTTTCGTCCGCTTCACATGCTGCATTTTTTTCTCTCCATCAGTTAAATTCAGGATCTCCTGTGGTATCCAAGGATTGCTACTGTGTCTTGCCTTTTTACCTGTTTGATCCCCTGCTGCTTTCACTATTTCATGTCTCAGAGCTACCAAATCGTCTTCTGCTGTATTCCTTCTCCTGTTACAGTCAGTTGTCGCCTAATTCTTCCTCCGAAACTTTCTAAAACCTTTGGTTCTTTCAAATTATCCAGTTCCCATCACCTTAATTTCATACCTTATTGCAATTTCTTCAGTTCTCATCCACAGCTCATAATCTCAGATTGTGATTACACTTCCTCTGCGCACTGAAATGTCTTAAAAGTTTAGAATCTGGTTTGGAAGTATCTGTTTCACCATTATTTGGCTATTATGAAACCTTCTGGTACCTTTAGATATCGTTCAGGTATAAAACCTTCATTCATAATCCTTAAACTAAGCGTTAGCGATGACAAGGTGTATACGAGGACAAGGAAAAAAAATACCGGATTTTTTCCCGGATTTCCCGGTTAAAAATATACTTTCTTCCAGGTAGAAACACAATTTTTCCGTGTTAAGTGACAGTATATTTTCGCTGCAAAACTTATCAATCCCTTGAATGGTTACGGGTTTATACACAGGCTTTGAATTTCCTGGCACTTTAGAAAACGAAATTCAGGGAAAACGATACCTTTTGGAAATATCTTTGGCATGCAGCAACATGTACGCTGCGTGTTTTCGTATTACGAAAGTATACATTGTAATTCCACCAAACACAGCATGTTACTTTCCGAATCATTGAAATCGAGATTGCGATGAGCTTTTGTAAGCCAGTCATAGCTCATGTCACGTGACAGCAGATATTCAGAGCACAGGACATGTGATGTAGTCAACCAACAGCAACATCACACACAAACAGGCAAAGTTAATAGTTTAAATTGATATACATAGTGTTACTACAAGAAAAGCAAAGCGTTCACATAAATGGCTCATCGTCAGTGTTGATTTTTAAATGAGAGTCAAACGCTCTGTGATTTAAGAAATTCATGGTACGAGGTGCATTCAAGTTCTAAGGCCTCCGTTTTTTTTCTAATTAACTACTCACCCGTAATAGATGAAACTGGCGTTACTTCTCGACGTAATCGCCCTGCAGACGTACACATTTTTCACAATGCTGAC
This sequence comes from Schistocerca gregaria, assembly GCF_023897955.1. Taxonomy (NCBI): domain Eukaryota; kingdom Metazoa; phylum Arthropoda; class Insecta; order Orthoptera; family Acrididae; genus Schistocerca; species Schistocerca gregaria. The sequence goes on from NC_064921.1 coordinate 206,396,115, forward strand.
GCCATGATTCCCTGGCAGCGGAGAAGGCTTCTTTAGGAGTCTGTTTTGACCACTGGAAAATCGCTGAGGCAATAGCAGCACGGCTGGTGAATGCGCGGCCACGGAGAGTGTCTTTCATTGTGGGAAAAAGCCAAATGTCACTAGGAGCCAGGTCATGTGAGTAGGGAGCATGAGGAATCACATCAAAGTTGTTATCACGAAGAAACTGTTGCGTAACGTTAGCTCGTCGTGCGGGTGCGTTGTCTTGGTGAAACAGCACACGTGCAACCCTTCCCCGACGTTTTTGTTGCAGTGCAGGAAGGAATTTGTTCTTCAAAACATTTGCGTAGGATGCACCTGTTACCATAGTGCCCTTTGGAACGCAATGGGTAAGGATTACGCCCTCGCTGTCCCAAAACAAGAACACCATCATTTTTTCAGCACTGACGGTTACCCGAAATTTTTTTTGGTGCTGGTGAATCTGTGTGCTTCCATTGAGCTGACTGGCGCTTTGTTTCTGGATTGAAAAATGGCATCCACGTCTCATCCATTGTCACAACCGACGAAAGGAAAGTCCCATTCATTCTGTAGTTGCATGTCAACATTGCTTGGCAACATGCTACATGGGCAGCCATGTGGTCGTCCGCCAGCATTCGTGGCACCCACCTGGATGACACTTTTCGCATTTTCAGGTCGTCATGCAGGATTGTGTGCACAGAACCCACAGAAATGGCAACTCTGGAGGCGATCTGTTCAACAGTCATTCGGCGATCCCCCAAAACAATTCTCCCTACTTTCGCGATCATGTCGTCAGACCGGCTTGTGCGAGCCCGAGGTTGTTTCGGTTTGTTGTCACACGATGTTCTGCCTTCATTAAACTGTCGCACCCACGAACGCACTTTCGACACATCCATAACTCCATCACCACATGTCTCCTTCAACTGTCGATGAATTTCAATTGGTTTCACACCACGCAAATTCAGAAAACGAATGATTGCACGCTGTTCAAGTAAGGAAAACGTCGCCATTTTAAGTATTTAAAACAGTTCTCATTCTCGCTGCTGGCGGTAAAATTCCATCTGCCGTACGGTGCTGCCATCTCTAGGACATATTGACAATGAACGCGGCCTCATTTTAAAACAATGCGTATGTTTTTATCTCTTTCCAGTCCGGAGAAAATAAATCGGAGGCCTTAGAACTTGAATGCACCTCGTATATTCTCGCACATAGTTCAACTTAAGTAAAAGGATATTTACATTGAAAGAAACGCTTTTCAAACCGGCACGTGCTTCAGGTTGGATCCCTGAAAGTATTTTCTAATACGTGTGCGTTACCGTGTCGTATCGTTATAGTTTTTGCACCGTTTAACAGCGTTGGTATACTTGCTATTTCGGCGTTGGTGTGCGTAGTCCTCTTGTCCGGGCCCCTGGCCATGTCAGGCGGACCCGAGTCCACTAAGGAGAAGCTCACGGAGCAGCCTTCGCGACTCTGCGAATCTTGCACAGCCGCCCTTCGGGGAGATCCGCGTCGGAAACGCCGCTCGTCACGGCCTCCCGTCGCGCATATTGCTCCGCCCACGTCGCAACTGGCGAAGGATCGCTTGAATCGCGCCAACCGCCACAAATCGCCGGTGGACACCACCGGCACTGAAACCGATCATCTTGAAGACTGTCCACCGCCGCGTGTCAGGGTCCGTTCATCCGCGTCGTCGTCGTCGTCCGACGATTCACCTGAACGCCTAGTAATTGATCTTTCTCGTAGTGAGGCGGCGAACACATCGACTCTGTCTGACCACCACCCGGCTCTACCTGCACCTCTTTCTACGCCGGCCCACCACCGTGGCGAGTCTTCTGGACACCCTGACCCAGTCGGAAAGTCCTCTGGCTGTCGCTCCAGACGCCCCTCCGCCCTCGCGGGCTATGGTGGCAGCGGATCGTATTCCGATACCCCCCTGCCGGGGGACGCCGCACCGGAGGGTCCTGTGGATGAGGAAATGGCTCATGCTCCCGACCCTCCTTCTCAAGAGATCCCGCCAAGCCCTCTGAAGAAAGAGAAGATACCCCCCATTGTGGTCTATAACGTCACTAACTATACGAAACTGAACAATGAGCTCCAGCGGCTCATTGTCGGCCAATTGAGAGCTGTTTACCAAAAAGATCATGTGAAATACCTGCTTGACAGTAGGGACGACTATCTTACCATTCTCGATTTCGTAAAATCAAAGGCGATGCCTTACTTTACCTACCAGACGTCAGGTAATCGCCGAACCAAAATCGACTTGCTGCCAGAGGCCACGGCAGAGGAGGTCAAGGAGGAACTGTTTCGACTCGATTTCAAAGATCCCTTGGTCCACCAGTATAGCAAAAGGAATCCTGAGACCAGGGCATTGATCCCCTGTCCTACCCACGTCGTCTCCCTTTCCCAGAGGGAGGACATAGAGCCGCTTTACCAAATCCGGTATCTTCTGTACACGAAAGTTCGGATTGAATCGTATGAGGGCCGCAACAGGCCAGCCATCTGTCGCAAATGCCAACGTTTACGACATACTGGGAATTACTGCTCCCTGCCGTTGCGGTGTGTTAAGTGTGCTGGGCCACATTTAGTGGAGAACTGCACACTCCCTGCTTTTGAGAAACCTACCTGTGCCAGATGTTTGGGAACGACACATGATCCCCGCCACATGGCATCCTGGAGGGGGTGCCCTGTTTACCAGAAGGCACTCAAGTCGTCTCGTCCACCCAAAAAGAAACCAAGAACAAATCGACCTCCCCCACCGATACGGGACATGAGCAACTATCCTGTTTTGGGGGGTCAGCCTGGTGCACTGTCATCAGCAGACACTCTGGTACCAGCCACTCAGACACCAGATGGTTCGGTGGCTCCTGTGCCCCTTCCTGCCCAGACTCCCACGACATCCTTTGCTGCTGCAGCCCGGTCTCCTCCTCATTGTCTGTCTTCCGTGACAGCTCCCACTGCTCACCAACTACAGGAGCCAGCTGCAGCCCACTCCAGTCCATCTGTGGCTCTATCTCAGCTCTCTGCCCCTACCCCCACTCTGCCTACTACTACACCTGCACCTGCGTGCCGTAGGGGCAAGTAGACCACCCGGGAGCCTCCCCCAATGGTGGAGATTGATGCGTCCTTTCGGGCGGACATGTGCGAAATCCTCCAGGTCATCTCCATTTCCACGAAACCCCACATCCGCGCTGTTATTCGTGATACTGCACAAAAAATCCGTCAGTCGGAGGACGGGCTCTTCAAGGTCATCGCCCTAGTGGAAGGGCTTAGTCAGATATTGTTGTGATGGCGAATGGACCTCCACACCACCACCAGCCCCCTCGGGATCTTGTCACTTGCATTTTTAATGCCAATGGCATAAAACGTATGAAGATGGAATTGAACACCTTCCTCCATGACTATCGTGTGGATGTTTTACTGGTCACAGAAACACACCTCAAACCGGCAGACGAGTTCCGCCTTCACAACATGGTGTGTTACCACTCTGACCGCCTTGACTGCCATCGTGGAGGCACAGTTGTATTCCTCAACAAAGCTCTTGTCCATACCCAAGAGACTCTCCAGCCAAAGGAACACATAGAGGCCACAGCGGTTACCATCTCCACACGCCTTGGTGCTATTACCTTTGCAGCAGCGTATTTGAGCCCAAACAAGCCACTGCTGGAAGCAGACCTCCGCACATTGTCATCCTTCGACAGGCTCATCATTGGGGCAGATCTCAGTGCCAAGCACCCAGCTTGGCATTCTCGCGTGTCTAACCCCAAAGGCCGGCTCCTCCTTGACCTGGAGGATACTTTAGCACTATTAGTCTATGGCCCCCACGAACCTACCCATATCCCAGTCCGTACTAACTGCCAGCCAGACGTTCTGGATGTGGCCATCTTCAAAAACATCACCGCTCAGTTTTCATCGGAGGCTCTCCACGAACTGGCCTCTGACCATGAGCCAGTACTCTTGCACCTCACCAATGCTGCCCTTTCATTTGATGTTCGTTCCACTGTGACCCTCACCAATTGGGACAAGTTTGCCAGGGTACTTAATAACACCACCCGACACGACCTCAATTTGACAACACCGGCCAATATAGTCCGTGCTGTGGATTACCTTACTGCCAAAATACAGAAAGCAGTGAAACTCTCCACCTCCACGGAACCTCGAAATTTAACACCCCTGGACGACTTGCCCCCTCTGTTACGAGAGCTGAAGGTGCAAAAGAACCGCTACCGCCGGAGGTGGAAGCAGTTCCGTGACCCTCAGGACAAACGCCAAATGAGACGCCTCCAACGCGAATTCAGCCACCGGCTCGCTGAATGGAGGTCTGAACAGTGGGAGGACAGGATGTCCACCTTCCTACTCCACCAAAAATCTGACTGGGCTGTTATTCGCACCCTGCTGTGTTCTAAGGCAGCGACTACCCATCCTATTCGCACAGCAGTGGGCTTGTCATATGATACCCTGCAAATTGTGGAAACGCTGGCAGGTGCGTTCGAGGCCCAAAACCGCCCTATGGTCCAGGACCTCTCTCCGAACGAACTTCAGGAAGAACATGAAGTCCTGACAGCTGTTGCTGCTTTCCGCAACTGCCCACCCCAGTCTGCTCCCCTTCTTACGTCCATGGCAGAAATTCAGCGCATCCTTCGATGGAAACGTGGCCGGTCGGCCCCTGGATTGGACGGAATTTTAAATGAACATCTTTGCCACCTTCCGCGCACACCACTCATCTTGTTCAATAAGATTTTAAACTGCTGTCTCACATCTGGCCTTTTCCCCCCTCAGTGGAAACAAGCCAAGCTGATTGCGATCCCCAAGAGGTTCAAGGACCCTACAGTCCCCACCAACAACAGGCCCATCAGCCTCCTAACACTATGGCGAAGGTCCTTGAATCTGCGATCCTTCACCTACTTTCCCAACCTCTAGCAGCAGCTGGGACGATCCGTCCTGAACAGTTTGGATTCACTTCGCACCTATCTGCTGAACTTCAGGTCCTACGGATCACTGAACACATCAGCAAAGGCTTCAACACTGCCAAGTCGACAGCTGACGTTTTTCTGGACTTGCAAAACGCCTACGACAAGATCTGACAAGACAACCTCGTACACAAAATGCTGACACAGACCCCTATACCGGATATTTATGTCAAGATCGTGGATGACTTCCTCCGTGGTAGGACTTTCCTAGTGGCTCAACGGGGAATGCGTTCTGGCATTCGCCAATTGTCGGCAGGCACTCCACAAGGATCGGTGCTATCTCCCATCCTTTTTAATATCTATGTCAATGATATGCCGGTCATCCCCGAGTGCCACCTTGCACAATACGCTGACGACACAGCACTATACACCACTGGCCGCATTACTGACGCCGTGGTCGCCCGTCTCCAGCGACAGGTGGACGCCACCATCACCTGGTGCCGGACAAACAAAATTGCTCTCAATGCCGCCAAAAGTACGGCAGTTTACTTCACGAAACGGCGCCCAGTCCTCCGCCGCAATATCTCGATTGCAGGTGTGCAGGTGCCCTGGTCCCTGACAACCACCTATCTCGTGGTCCAGATGGACCACAAGTTGCTCTTACACTGTCATGCGGCGTATGTCACCAACAAGGGGCAAAAGCTAACCAGGGCTTTGTACCCGCTCTTTCGGAGTAGGGAACTTAACCAACATACCACGCTCCGCATTTACCGAACAGTTATCCTGCCTGCCCTCACGTATGGATCTGCTGCATGGGCCACGATTAGTGTCACCAGGGTGCGGACATTGCAGCGCCTGCAGAACAAGGTGCTCAGGTGGAGCCTGCACGCCCCGCCACTCACGAGAACTGTCACTCTCCACTAGGAAGCGGATATCGTCCCCCTAAAGACGACCATACGCAACAACGCGCGACGGCCCTATGAGAAAGTGGAAGCCTTGCGGGACACTGTCCATGGGTTACGCCACGTTGGGACCACACTTCCACGCCCCTGGCATCGACATCCGGTTCCCCTAACCATCCTACAGGAATCGGATTCCGACCATGGCTAACGATAGGTCCGGTACGCCCACCACGGACGCATCCTTTGGCAGGACTAGCCCCCATTCTACGTCCAATACTTTTCAATCATACCTGCCCACGTTAGGCTAAATTTTTCTGCCTGACTCATGTAGTACTGTCACCGTCAGAGGGTGGTACGGGACTACAAGTCCCACCGCCACACCTCCAAAGTGAATTGCAGTGACGCAGTCACTGCCCTGTGGATAAATCTACTGCCTCGCCAGCACAGTTAGACCGCAATAGACCAGTGATGCTGTAATGTAACATATCACAAACAAAAGCTTTTCAAACCACCATTCGCAATATTTTCCCGCGACTGTTAGAAATAGGTTCGTTTCAGCAGTTGTCAGGGAGCGCAGATAACAGGCGACAACGCGCTTGCGCATTTACCATTACGTAGGAAGCCCGTACGTACGTACGTGTAAAACATTGAAAGATGATACATTATGTCACAAAGGAAACAAGACATTAGAGGATACTCCAAGAGCATCGCAATTTCGTGAACCATACTAATATATGCACATTTAAAATGCATACTTCAAGTGCACATTCGTATGTTCAGATTCATAGTGAAGTAGACCGACCTCGACCTGATATTAAGCTTTTCAGTGTGGTTTTCGGGATGTACATTTTCTTGGAGAACCAGTACTGTATTATATCATGTTTGGTTCTTCATTATGGCAGAATGACATATTTGCTAAAAGATGAAAACGTGCATTTGAAATTCTGCGAACAGTTGAAACTAGCCAGTACTGTGGAATTAAACATTTCGTTTCAAAAACATGGACTGCCTCTGCCGAAAAGGTTAAGAAAGGTCGAATTTCTTTAGCAAACAGACAACAATAACTTCATTGTTCTGCAAGGCGAATAATACTTGACTGTCAGAAAGGTGGAAATAAAATCAAATCTGAAACTAATGATATATTTTAGCCTTCCGTAATTATGTGAGTGTATTTAATTCATTTGATAGCGCCAGGCTACAGATATCCGTTTTGTTTTCATTTGACGTGAGAGTTTTCATTTGTGAAAAGAAAACTTATGTTAAAGTGACACGTTCCACATCATTACGAAACGTTGTATTCATGATCTATGGAACCAGGATGCATGTAAACGAAGGAGAAACAGCAAAATCACTAACGTAAACACGGGTCACATGGAGACTACCAGCTCTAACTCGTATTTTCAAATACATGTTCATCTTGTAGCGCACATCTTCCTGAAAAGTCTGAAACGTAAAACATATGTGTTCGAGGAATTGTGAGACATGTTGTTTGGTCTTAAGTGTGCCAAAGTGCAGTGCCATGTCTTTTCGGAGAGCATTCTTCTATCGCACGTCACTGTATTCCGTTCTGTGGTATTGAAACGTGTATATTTTGTAATGGATGCCATCAAACTATACTCAGGGCAGTGGAAATTGAAATGTCCTGTGGTACCTCTCCTGCTCCCAGTCGGCCGGTCTGACAGACTGCCCTTCTTTTTTTTAAAAAAAAATAAAAATAAATAAACTCGTAATTAATAGCGAATGGCATTAAATGTAATTGGGAGAACAAGAACTCTTCAGAAAATTTGCACTCTTTATAGCCTATTAGCTAATAACTTACTGTTTTGTGTGACATGAAATTAATTATATGATACATAAACCCAATGAAGACAAGAGACAAGCAAGAAAGTACACATTTCTTCAATCCTTAGCTCCTAGCATTTTTCTCTCTCTCTAATCTTGCTACAGTATTACATTCTGCGAATGAATCTATTACCTCATCAAAGTTCGTCAAACGTTTTGCTACATGAAAAATCGAAACGTCGTTATCTAATACTGACAAAGATGTTGATACAAATAATATCCAAGACTGGTGTGGTTTCTCGATCTGATTACGTCTATTTTGTCACTGTCTGCTAGATAAAACAAAATATGCCTTTCTAATATTGCAGCAATTTTGTAACACACACCAAATAAACGAGTCTGTTTTGGCACAAACGGTAATTTTTATAACACGACAGAATATAATTCACTAAGTACCAATATCAAACGCCTATTAGACCAACTACAAGCAAAAAGCTTTATGTTAGGACATAGTCTCACATTTCATTCACACGCACCAGTTTCTCAAGCATGAGATCGAAAAGTAGTATTACGACATTTTTATATAAATTTGGAATCGTGTTATTCTTCCATAATTGCGTGATGTTGCCGTTTCTTCTCCTTCCACGTTCTAACAATCAATCTTGTCATCACCAATTCTGTAGCTATTCCTGCCATTGTCAAAACATGTTCGCCGATTAACTTCACTAACCCTGTCAGAATCACAGGTTTAGTTATGTTGCAATTATTCTCCGATTAGGTGTTGTTACATGTTCGTACAACACGTTTTCCTCGTTACTTCCCGCTGCTAGCCGGGGTCTGTACAGCTGGTCCTTGCTAGTGTAGTGTGTCACACCAAAGTTCTGAGCTCAACAAGCCCCAAATTTTTTAAAGTTTGCTAGGCCAACTTCAGATTAATTAGAACAATACTACTTGGATATAATAGGTTCCTATGATTTCAGTACTTGACTATAACGAGATCTTCCTAAGAAAAACTTTAACAGGGGCCGCTTCCACTCTACATGAGAATTAGTGATGGAAGCGAACACACCAAAAGATTTTAACCAATACAAGAAATCAACGGGACAGGAAATTAAATAAAAAGGTACTCAACTTTGCACTGCGATTGAGCTTCAGAAACCATAACTCTCCACAGAAAGGATGGAATTACTGGCCAGTAACAACGTAACCCGAGACGTTGGGGGGGGGGGGGGGGGGGGTAGAGCCTTAAATATCACTCTGTCACCGTGGTAGTCCGATCCCAGTTTGCTTGCGTCCACCACTGCCAATTATCTGCAACATAAAACACATCAGCGGCAGACATTATGAGGCATGAGATACACAATCCTAACTGCACAACTAGTTATCAATATATTGCAACGAAGTGCTCCACAAATGAAACGAAGAGAATTAACGTCTGTTATTTAGTTGGGCAGTCACGGCTCTTGAAATTTGGTTAGACAGTCCCTTAAACCATCACTAAAGTAATGGCATAAAAGTTGGGATAGCAAGAATAATCTCGGCCCACATTTAAAGGCCAGTCTAAAATAATGACATAGCATGTAGAATGGAAAAAACTATTTCAGAGCAGTTTGGAACGCCAAACACAGAGTTACGCACTACTTAGTTACACTTGTAGCTACATGTTTAGCCATGCTTCGTGTCTGTTTGGAGGGCGTCGTTACTCTTAACTGCCGTCAAGTTATCAAGTGACGAAACCTACTTCAGTGATAAGCTACTGGAACAATTCCAAATGGTTTATAGCACACTGGCATCTTTAGTTAATATGAACACCACCCACCGAAGCGATTCTACGCCTCCAATTAATTCTGCCTGTGTGACTTGTAACCAACTCGACGGAACTTGTCCTTCCAGCCTCGAGGGAATCCCCATCTCCACGGACAGAAGATTTACATTGTAACGGTTAGACGCTCCTTCGTCATGCCGACTCGGGTTCTCGCCATGCTGCATACAAACACAGCCCCCCGTCAGTCCATCTCATACCGCGGATACCCGCACACCAGCCATCAACAGAGCGCGCGCAATGCAGTTAAAATACCCCGTCGCCAAAGATGTGAAGAAGACAAATAAGCATCGATGTCGACTCAACGATGAAAAGACAATCGATGGAAACTGGCGCCAGCAACGCACCAGCTGCGGTAATTCGTTCACATGTGTTCACAGTATCTTATTTCTTATTTTGTATTTGTGTCCTCGCGTACTACTTTCTAAACTCTGTATTACAATAATATCTGTCATACTATGGAACGCTTACTCACACACGACACTATTGGCCATTAAAATTGCAATACCGCGAAGGCAGCTTGCAACAAGTGTCAGATAAGCATGTCTAGATAAGCAAATTATACTGACCAAAAAAAAAAAAAAAATCCCATCACAAAAACCTAATCACTGTAGAATAATAAAATTTCGGGAATACACTTATCTAGGTAACATATTTGTGATTAACACTGCAAAATTACGAGTTAATGTAAGTGCAAATGTGAAGTGCTGACACACTAATAACCGGCGTAACGCCGGCCGGGGTGGCCGAGCGGTTCTAGGCGCTACAGTCTGGAACCGCGCGACCGCTACGGTCGCAGGTTCGAATTCTGTCTCGGGCATGGATGTATGTGACGTCCTTAGGTTAATTAGGTTTAAGTAGTTCTAAGTTCTAGGGGACTGATGACCTCAACAGTTAAGTCCCATAGTGCTCAGAGCCATTTTTTCAACCGGTGTAACCGCCAGAGTGTTGAATGCAAGCATACAAACGTGCGTACATTGAGTCATATAGGTATCGGGTGGCAGTTTGTGAGATGGAGTTCCACACCTGTTTCTCTTCGTCGGTCAATACAGGGATCGTTAATGATGTTTGTGGATTATGCTGGAGTTGTCGTCCTATGATAACCCATATGCGTTCTACTGCGGACAGTCCTGGTGATCGTACAGGCCAGGGCAACATGTTGACATACTGTAGAGCTCGTTGGGTTACAACAGCGGTATGTGGGCGAGCATTATCCTGTTGGAAAACACTCCCTCGAATGCTGTTCATAAATGACAGCACAACGGATGGAATCACAGACTGTAGACAGGGCGTGATGGATAATCAAGAAAGTGTACCTGCTGTCATACGAAATAGGTCCCCACACCGTAACTCCAGGTGCGGGTCCAGTACGTCTAGTATATAGACGTGTTTTTTGCAGGCTCACAACTGCCCTCCTCCCACGCAACACACGGCCATCACTGGCACCATGGCAGATGCAGCTTTCTTCAGAAAACACAACAGACCTCTACCTCACCCTCCAATGATTCCTTACCTGACACCACTGAAGTCGCAAATGGTGATCGTTTAGGGTCAGTAGAATGCACAGTACAGGGCGTCTTGCTCGGAGCTATCTTGGAAGTAACCGATTTATAACAGTTTGTTGTACTGTGGTGCAAACTGCTGCTGCAGTACTGTGTGCCAAAGCCACACGCCGAATACGATGGTTTTCCCTCACACTAAGTTTATCTGGCCGGCCGGAGCCAGGTTTTCTCGCGACTGTACATTTTCGTGACCTCCGCTGCCAGCAACCATGTACAGTAACTGCATTCCTGCCAATTCTTCGTGCACTATCGCAGAAGGACCTTCCAGCCCTACTACACGACGTTGCTCAAACTCAGCGAGGTGTTGACAATGGCGTATTTGTCGCTTTGACGCCATTCGTGACTAACGTCAACTCACCACGTCCAGTCTAAAATGTAATTAACCTTCACGAGCGTTACAGCGTGTATTTAAAGCAAACCTGATCTGAATCCTCACAGTGGCGCTACTAGTGGCACTCTTCAGTGACTGGCGCGAAATTTGAAAGACGTCATCTTTCAGATGTAGAAACACGCCTAAGAACTTTTGTTTACGACGTCCATTCCTTGTTGGTGTTGCGATCTTTTTCCGCCAGTGTATTAGCAAATCATCGCAACAGCTCGGAGTGGCTGGTAACGCCATCTGCATTCTCTATACAACGAGAGATACTGCAGTGGGTTGCTTATCAATACATCTCGTCTGAACGTTGCTATGTTCGTGTTATGCCTCGCGAAAGAGGGAAGAGCGATTAGCAGAGGTATCGGAAATCAACAGTTGCATGATCATCACCTGCTAAGACTGTGGTTTGCCATTGTGCGAAATTTCTGCTCGCCTTGGTCATGTTGCCACGAATGTCATGTGAATATGTAACTGATGCGCTGAGGTGGGGGGGGGGGGGGGGGGGCAGTCACATTCAACACCAAGCAGAATATCGACGACCCCATCACGCCTAGTGCTAGAGAGGACAGACACACTGTTCGCTTGAGTGCGAACGTCATACAGCCACTTCACGTGCCGGAATGGACATGTTCGCAGCTAGACGAGTATCCGCGTCGTCGGTACGACGTCTGGAGCGCTACGGATTGACAGCACGGCATACGCCGTGTGGCTTACCTTGAAGTGACAGTAGAAGCACGCCAACAGCGATGCACCTTACGACAATGCTGGACAAGGGAGTGGCCTACACTGAATCCGGCCGCGGTGGCCGAGCGGTTCTAGGCGCTTCAGTCCGGAACCGCTGCTACGGGCGCAGATTAGAATCCTGCCTCGGGCATGGATGTGTGTGATGTCCTTAGGTTAGTTAGGTTGAAGTAGTTCTAAGTCGAGGGGACTGATGACCTCAAACGTTAAGTCCCATAGTTCTTAGAGCCATTTGAACCATTTGAGTCTACACTGACTCGAAGAGTCCCAGTTCTGCGTACAGCATCACGATGTCCGTACCTATTTGTGGAGGGATATAGTGAGCGAATTTTGCCATAGTCGTAATCGCCATACGAGCCCGGCACCTGGTGTGCTAATATAAGGTACGACATGGCACACAACTGGTTACCTCTGAGTCACAATGTAATGTTAGCCGTTACATTTCTGGGGTATCAAGGCTCTATCTTCGATTTTTCCCTGATGCTGTTTTTTATCAAGATAACGGAAGACAGCTTGTTGACTGTGATGTCCTATCCAAATACAGAACGTGGTCGACTTACGTCCTGGCCCAAAACTTTCTCCAGATCTCTGCCCCATTGGCAAAATATCGTCTTTGAACACCGAGACACTTACTACCATCGCCCGCCACTTTGATTGATTAACTTTGGCCTAGAATTAAAGTGTAAGGAGTGGTAAAATGAAAACCAAACACGCGCCATAACACACAGCCCGCACGACAGGTGGTTCCACTGTCGTAACGATTCGATACTGTCACCTATGTGGTAGGATTACAGAGTAGTGCCACATAACAGGTGATCGCAGTTGTTGGGTTACGACGTTGGTTGTTCGCAGAATCTTCTAGTGTGGTGGTCCAGCTGTCATAGTATCTTACGACTGGCTCCAACGATTCGACTATCCTTCAGACAGTTGTGTCGCAGATGTGGCCTGACTCCAGCGGTCACATGGAAACAAGTTCCTCGGGCGTGGAACCACAGTCGGACGAATGCTACGCTTGAGCGATTTGGTTGGAAAACACTGCAACATCGTCCGCAATGCCCGGATCTTTCACCGAGTGACTCTGATATCTTTGATAACGTGAAGAAAGACATGCGTGGACCTCGGTTTCAGTCGGACGAGGATTTGCAAGAATGCGCGAGGTTGCGTGGATTCATCAACGGCTGACTGCGTTCTACGAGAAAGGAACTGATCGTCCCGTCACCCAGTGGGGTAAATCTCTTAAAGGGTGAGATGAATGTAGCCCTTCCATGGTCCCATTGTGGCGGGTATTCACTTTTCATTTGAACGACCCCCGTAACATGGAATAACGTACCCGTGTACCCGTATTTGTCATCCAAGATTTCTGCCTAGTTGGGTTACAGCCAGTCTCGTTACCAGAGATGCCACCTTGGAACATAGTCTACCAAATTTCGCTCACTGCATACCCTCAGACACCTACGGAATTCTCCACATATTCTTTCTACTATGCAGTAAATGCACAAAGAGTAAAAATTCTTTTTTTGCTATCCTCTGTGGTGTTTCAGTTTGAATGACTAGCATCGGTTTCGTATTACCATGTAGACTACGCCTGCAGTGAGTAACATCATTGAACTTCTTCGCTCACTATAGCCACTGTTTCCTTGGGCAAGTAATATATCCAAACTGTTAGGTGATGTCTGGGGGGTTAAGAAACTGATTCAGCTGTGTTTGAACAGATAACAAAATGATAACAAACAAAGTTAAACATAGCTGAAGTGGCTCCTTAATACCCCAAGTGATTACTCACAACTGTGGTTGCCCCGTCTATAGCGTTTCTGCTTTTTAATGATAATTTCGCCAATTGACTAATCTTATTCCGGTGAATAGCCACTGTCTACTGTAGTCGGTGCGCAAACAACTAGCGTTCCCAGCGTAGCAATTGTTACGTGGGACAGTACGTGAACGTTGCGCCGCGACTTGCTGTGCCCGGCTGTAGTCGGTGGCTCAGCCAGTGTCTCTCTCCCAGGCGACAGTTGATTGACGTAGCTGGAGTTACGACGTGACGCCTAATGAACGCTGACCGCGTGCCGAATGCCTCTGTCAATTGCTTTGTTACTGCCGCTCATTAATATTCCAGCTGTCCCATCCAGAATGGCAATTCAGAGTCTGCCATTGTAGATGACAGACAGACGCTAACTATCCCGTTAAAGCCTACTAAATAAACTTCAAGGACCGAACTTCACTGAGGAATCTACGAAATATTCTACGACCACCTTTTATCCCACAATTCCTGAACTTTCATCGACCTTAAATTTTCGCTCTGTGAACTGTACCGTGTGGCCACACGGAATGCCTTTCAACAATGGCACGAGGATCGGGGGAAGATATTAGGCCTGAGTTATACCTGTCATCCCTGGTTTCGCGGTGTTCACTTACCCAGACGGCTGATATCTACCGTCTGCCATAAGAGATTCTACCCCAGAAGTTTTCGATGCCTCTCCAGCGCACTGGAATTACTTCAGCTCCGCTCTATGACTGTAACGACACTACAGAAGGTGACATCAAGCATACCCTCTCTGCATGTACAAAATGGGAGAAGCACAGATATTTTTTTACGTTAATTACGTCATCTCAGAGTAGAATTTCCTACGAGTGCCACATTCTACTTTCTTTGAATAGTGCCGTATATAGCTAAGAGCTTTTCAGATTCGTACTAACTGCCAAGATATCTTTGTAATAACGAGCCAACACTGGCATCTATGTTCATTGTCAAGATAATGTGTATTTTCTACGTACAGATATTTCAGTTTAGGCTCTGAACAGTGATATTTCTAGTGTTCCTTTTTTTTCGTTTTATACATTAATTTATGGTGCCGTATAAAACTGATACATAGCATGTTTAACGCTTTTGTTAAATGTACACGTATATTTTTATCGATATCTGTGGCACTGCAACAAGGTTAAACGTTAATTTTGTTACACTTCTATCACCGCTATGTTATCCATTTATGGGTTGTACTATATGTCTCTAATTTAACGTTTAGTTGGCTAAACGGGCATAAGCCGCTGGAGACCAAATAAACATGTAAATAAATAAATACTGCGTGCACAGAGGATTTTAGCAACCATTTTTCCCTCTTTTCTGCCTTAGTAACTGGTGTAATGGGAAGTAACCTCTGCCTTGCATTTCGTAGTGAGTTGCAGAGTGTAGGTGTGTAACTCAACTTGCAGTCAAGTCTTCGAAGGAAGCACTTGAGAAGTCACGACATCCGAAACTGGTAGTTAAACGAAAATAAAATAACTTCTTGATTTGCACTGCTGTTTAGCGAATATAAATATTTGACCAGCAGCTGTCCCAGGTCTACAAAGGATCAACAGAGAGTGGTTTAAAGGGGCGTCTCGCCGCATGCCAAGCCACAGTTTTCTGGACAGTGCTTCAGCTTCTCTCGCTCTTTCCCACTGACTGCCCGCGATCTCTCTTGGCGCGCCAATTAGCTTTTCCACTCCATGGCGGTGTCCACCACTCGCACCTACCCTACTGTTCGTATCGTGCTTTCGTTTGTAGTGGAAAACAAAACGAGGGGAAGCAGGTGAGTTTAAGATGAGTGCAAGTACTCCGTCGGCGTTCTCAATTCAACAACCCGACTGGAAGTAATTTACGAAATACGAATATGTTTCGAAAGACAGTAAGTACAAACACTTTGAATGAACCACATGCTAGCTAGGTATATTAAGCAAATACCCTAACAGTCCTAAAAATCGGTACGTCTTACGTTTTAGTTTCGTTAGTATTCTTAAGAAATATGCGTTTTTCTTCGTATTTAACCGTTTAATGCGTGGTTTTCGTATTAAATAAAAAATTGTGGATTGTATTATGAGCCACAGATGTCAGCATGATTACTGAAAAATCCAATTTTGTGTTATTTTTTGCGAAATATTGTAATCTTTGTTTACATCGCAGATGTGCGAAGATGCACACAACCGTGAATTGTATTGCTCTGTTACAAACTAGAACGGCATGGACCCTACAAATCTTACTGTTTCACAAATATACTGAGTTTCCAATTTTTTTAAATAGACACAAATTCCGCTAACTACGCGCCCCGTAGTCGTGTCAGTCTTTGCTAGGAGAAATGCACTCTGGCCGAAGGCGATGAAGCGCGCGCGAATTTAATCAGTCAGTATTTAAGAGACATATGACATTCACACCTACAAGCTGTAATACGAGTAAACACAATAATTATGAGTCTACAAACTTTGTAAACACGCAATGTGGCACATTTAAGGGTCAGTGTAGTAAATATACTCAAAAATCTCTTTTAGTGTATGAAAAAGTGTTGTCTGAGGGTGATGTGCAAAAGGTATGAAAATCAGCTTATGTAGTTACAATCAAACAACAATACTCGTGCACATGAAACATATGCAAGGCGGAAAGTGTGATATGCAGACAGACCATAAAAAGGCATAAATACAGCTCGACCTGTACAAGTCCAGAAATAATTCGAGACGAACTGGGGTATCGTAACACGTGTGGGTAATAGAAAAAAATAAATGCCTCGAGTTATGCGGAAGGCTGAGTTTACAAACCCAAATTTAATTTTCAATCGCGGAAAAAGCAAAAGAAAACGTACAGGAGTTTCCAGCCCTAGTAAGATAAGGTTATCAACTGAATTTCGGGTGTGCATGCATTTTTTTGAGTGTGTGTATAACAGAGAGAGAGAGAGAGAGAGAGAGAGAGAGAGAGAGAGAGAGAGAAACAAGTGATTTGGATAACAGAGGAAGTGATTTTCAGGATTAGTGCACATGAACTTAACGACAGCGACTTGTCTGTCATTAGCAACTAGGTGGACACTCGTATAATTGAAATTCTAAGTGGCCAATTCGAGCTCCATGACACTAGAATAGCTTTCCAAATAAAACTAAATAGAGGGAGCTATACTATTCTTCAATTTGTGCTGCACTTCTTCCTCCGGCACCTCTAAAAATTATCTGACGGAACTCTACCTGCTAGCACTGGACATATGTCTTCACTTCACCCAACGTGTTGACGGCACGCTGCACTGAGGGTTAATAGTGCAGAGTGCATTAGAACAGCACAAGAAAAATACACGTTACCAGCTCCCTGGCGACAACTCCCATATTTTTCGTAGACTATGAATAGCGCGGAAATATTTTTACTGTATCTTTCAGCCTCAGATCACACAAATGGCACCATTACTGGTTCCCACTAGCTGCAACACAATCAACCTCCCAAGGCTAGTCACCTGACAGGACGCAAACACTATCTAATCAAAAGAATCTGGACACCTATTAGTGGACATTAATATGGAGTGTGTACACCCTTCGCCTCTATGACGGCTTGTACTGAGCTGGGGATTCTTTCAATGAGGAGTCTGAATGTTTGAGGAGGAATGGCGGCCCGTTCTTCCTCAAGAGGTGAAACCCGAGAAGGTCTTGATTTTGGACGGTGGGAGCTATTTAAGTCTAAGTCATCCCAAAGATATTCCATTTCGTTGAGGTTGGGACTCTAGGCAGACTAGTACCTTTCAGAAATGTTACTGTCCACAAATCATTGCCTTACAGAGGCTACTTTATGATAGAGTGTATTGTCATATTGATACAATTATCGTCTCGGAAGTTTCCTCTCCCGTACCCAGCACGGAATGTTGTAAAATGAGTTCATATCCTTCAGCGTTTAGCATCCTTATAAGCGCAATAAGGGGATCACACCCTAACCACGAAAAACACCCTCATGCCCTATACTTCATTCATGGCACTGCACATGATGGCAGATGTTCTCCACGCATTCGCCAAATCCCATCCTTTCCACAGGATTTCCACATGGTACAGCGCGATTCATCACTCCAAATCACTCGCTTCCAGTCGTTCACTGTCGAGAGGCGGCGCTTTTTACACCACCTCAAGTGTCACGTAACAGTGACAATAGAAATGTGTGACTTGTGAGGAGGAGCTGCTTGGCCCTTTTATGCCTTTTCTTTTCAACTTCCTATGCACAGTCGTTGTGCTCGCTGGACTGGTGGTAGCACTTCGGAGCTCAGGAATGATTTCTTCCGCTGATATTATGCGAGTTTTCAGAACCACCCTCCACAATCTTCGACCGTCCCTCTCCGTCGATATATGAGGTCTGCCTAATTTTGGTTTCGCTGTCCGTCTTCTTCACGTTTTCACTTCACAGTCACAACACCAACAGTTCTTGTGGTAAGATTTAGCAGGATTGAAATGTGTCTGACGGATTTGTTTCTCACGTGACATCCAATGACTTGTGCACGTTCGAGGTCATTCAGCTCTCCTGACCGACCCACTCTGCTGTAACTGCGTTTCTACTGACAGCAGAATATTCCCCGCCTCCTTTTACTTTGGCGGGTCCGCCTCTCGGACATCTAGTTGTCAGATCCGTATTACGTAGGGTGTCTTGACACTTTTGATCAGACAGTGCAGATGCGCATTAGTTAGAGGCTTCTAATTAATAATGATACTTTAAATAATTTATATGCCACACATATTATTGCAGACTCCGGACCCATTCTTAACACAAACTCAGTAATAAACTGATTACTGAGTTAATCATTTCATTTCGAGGTTTCCTAAACTTTAAGTGCAAAGTAGCCTCTTATTAAAAATTTTGAGAGAACTGAACTAATGAGGTTCTGCGTTCCGGAATCTAGTTTCGGATATAGTTATTTTGAGGTGATCTAATCATTTGCACAAACTGGTTGCAACCTTTAAATTCAGATAAAAATTCAAGAGGCTCCTTTCTTCTTCCTCAAGAGGGCTAAATGAAACAAAGACGTCTGCATTTCGACAGTTGAAAGCCAAGGCAGGAGGTGAAATCCTGGTGGACGGATAACTTTGTCTGTTCTCCAGATCCTAGCAGGTAGTCCTCGGCCACTGCTCCTCCCAGATGTTTGTACTAAGCCAATTTTTTTAGGGCGGAAACCCACAGGAGAGTGGTAATTCAGAGGTCACAAAACTCCGGACCAAAGGCGCCCCCCAGCTTCAGTTTTTACTAGCTATCTTTGGGTCAACGGTTTCAGTCAGATGAGTAAAATGTGAATTCGCTCTGCTGCTGGAACTTGTTGCCTTGAGTCAATTTACAGTTTACTTGTTCGTTACGTAGACCAGAAGATGGTAATGTTGCTGGGGTATTGCTATCACCGTTTTCACTCAGCATGCGTGGCTACGTTGCGCTGTTGCCTTAGGGCGACTTCTTCAGCCATGTGATAAAAAGTCATCGCAAGCACCTCCATTTGTCCTCACGATGGTTCTCTCATGGGTTCAGCTCTCTCCACGTAGCACGTTAGAATGCACATATACATCCAACTTTGTTCGGCATGTTAGTAACACATATGTCGATTAAGTCATTTTGTAACTTCATGAGTTGATTCCTATAGCCATTGGTTGATTCTTTTGTCAATGTCTCCCTTGTATAAAGCAGTATTAACAGGTCATAGGAGGCTCCTCTGCGCTCTATGTTTGTGACTTCTGGTAGAATACATGTCATTGTTCATTTTAACCTGTTTTATTAGTCTTGCGTCCTGTGCCCATCCTCCATAGTCTCATAAATAAATTGAGCACTCTCTAAGCAGAGACGAAGTCAACTGCCATCCACAGTCGAAACTAAAAAATCACAATTAAAAACATTAATGGGATTTGCAGCCATCAGGTAGGAGACGATCCAGTACATTCTCCCTTTCGTATCTCAATGATGGCATGTCCAGTAACTCAGTCACACTTACTCATGTGTTGATTATGTTATTCAACAGCAAAAAATTACAAAAATGTGTGGGAGAGGCAGCGTTTAGCGTCATTCTTTTCACGGGTGGGACATAAATGTAATTACACAGGGGCAGCAGCGTAAGACGTAACACCTTTAAATTTCGTGAGCGGTTCAAGGTATCGAAACGAGGTTTCTCTGTGATATCACATTTGTTAACTTTGAAACTATTCGCGCAAATATCCAAGAAAAGTGCTAAAATTTTGAAAGGCTGGGTGGCTGGAATAGTCTATTGTGGTATTGCTACGAGGGACGTCTGAAAGTAAGTTTCGTCATTGCTTTTCACAAGGTAACTCTAATGCCAAAAACAAATAGACCATGGCATCATGAACTATATTACTTGCTTTATTTGTCGACATAGTCGCCACCGACATTGAGACACATGCAATTGCATGCAGTCAGTTTAAAGTATCCACTCTGGTAAACCTTGGTGCCCTGCGGTGTAAAGAATTATCGCAGAAACTGCTCCACCTCAGCATTGGTTTGGAAGCGATGTCGTGAGAGTGCGGCTTTCACTGCAGGGAACAGGTGAAAGTATGATGGGGAAATATCAGGGCTGCAGGCTGGATGATCCAATCTCTCGCTTCCGAAGTGACAAATGTGATTCTGTGTGAACCTTGATGTATGTGGTTTTGCGTTGTCATCAAAGGGCACAGCACCTTTACTCAAGGGCCCTGCTCTTTTTCGTCCAATGGTGGATCTGAGGGTGGTGACAGCGTCGCTGTAGCGTGCCTCATTGATGATACCTAGCTGGAGAAAATCAAGAAGAATCACTTGTTTCGAGTCCCAGAACACTGTACCTATAGCCTTTCCTGCACAAGATGATACTTCGAATTTTTTCCTCACTAGTGAACTGGGATGCTTCCACTTCACTGAGGCGGCCTTGGTCTCTGAAGTAAAGTTATGCATCTACGTTTCATCGCCTGTGATGATTCGGAACAAAAACTCGTTTCCCTCCCTCTCGTACCGCATCAAGTGATCGAGGCTGATTCCCATTCTTGCGATACGGAATCAGATTTCTAAGCACCCATTCTGCAGACACTTTTCGGTAACCCAATGCATCATGGAGCATGTGCTGAGCCTGAGCACGGCCTATAAGCAGTGTGGTTGCCACGTCTGATATTATGTACTAACACCGTGTCCTCTATTCAACGGTTCTAGGCGCATCAGTCTGGAACCACGTGACTGCTACGGTCTTAGGTTCGAATCCTGTCTCGGGCATGAATGTCTGTGATGTCCTTAGGTTAGTTAGGTTTAAGTAGTTCTAAGTCCTAGGGGACTGATGACCTCATAAGTTAACTCCCATAGTGCTCAGAGCCATTTGAACCTCTATTCAAACAATGTTGTTTTCATTCGTGGATGTGAAAGGGCTCCAATTTTGACCTTCATCCTCCAACTCTGTCTTCCTTCTTTGAACATGCAAAATCAGCGACAAACCATTTGAGGAGACATGACCTCTTCACCATACACGTTCTCTAGGCGTTCTTGGAAAACAGAATAACCTCTGACACGCTGGTCTGCCGCTACTCTCTCTTCTTCGGCGCTCTAGGCATGCGTCACTCCTCTGCTGACGGCCCTTCCTTCGCCGAACCAGCAACGTGTGTAGACTTATATTACGTTGTTTTTGTCACATTGTCACTTTAAAAATCTATGACGAAACTTTCTTTTGGAACGTAACTCTATATCAAGTCTTTCGGCTGTTTAAGTGTGTCAACAAAAGCTGTTCACTTAAAGGTTAGTCAAAAATCACAGTAGTTACACACTCAGGAGCGCAGAGGAGCAGATGCAGAAATCCTGTATTGCCACTCTAGGCGAGATCCTAGTGGAGGTGGTTTGCCAATGCCCTCCTCCGGCGTACTATGAAGTCTCGGGTGTGTATCTGTGTCGTGTCGATGAACGTGATGAGAGCTTGTGCAGTGTACTGTTGGGTTGGTGCTGTTATGGCTGAAGGGAAGTACATGCGTGAAACGCGGTGCCGGAACATAACCTACTCCTCTCGAATAGCGCCAAGGGGGTCGCCAAATTTAACGTCCCCACTCTACCGGGCGATAACCATGAGCTGAGTCCTATTTCATGAGACGCCGCAGAGAAATTTGGAATTTAATACAGGATCCTGGCGCAAAGACTGCCGATAAGGAACTCTACATCACTATCTGTCCTGCCATTGCTGGCAGAAACCTACTAGTAAACATTTTCCACCACCAGCGTTTGAATTGGCGTAACTATGAGTCGAGAGCCACCGCACACCAGTGTGTTACCGACCTCGGTTACGAAGGCGTGGATAAGGGAGAGCGCATACACACATTTGAAATAGTTTTACTAAACTCTTTCTGATATACTAAAAGTTAGCACACAGTTCCATAGCTGATCCTGTATATGTGTCATGTACGAGGAAATACGTTTTACTTCAGTAGCGTTGGTCTGTCTTGATGCATATGACGACGGAGCCTGTCACTGTTGTCAATAGCCGATTCCAGCCCCACTTTTCATTTTAATCCATTTCTGCGATATTTTATGGCACTGAGATACGTTATATCACCTACTCGTCTTTAAAAGACATTTCGAATGCCGTTAAGAGAAGTATATCGTTCCATTAGAAAAAAAGAAAAGAAAACACGTTGCCTCTACAGCCATATTACCAAGAGAGGTTCATCCCCTCAACGTACTATGATTTGCCGAAAACATCTTTCCGAATTCTCGAACCGATGAAGAAGTGCTAGACGTGTTACCCCTTACGTGACTCACTCAACCTGGGTCTCTTTCTTCTTCTTCCTGCCCCCGTCCCGTGTCTGCAGGTGTTCGGCATATTATTTCGGATCTGGCGTCATTAGTGGTAGTGTGTGGCCGGATGCCCTTCGTCCCTTGCCAGCCGACGTGACCGAGCGGTTCTAGGTGCTATAGTCAGGAACCGAGCGATCGCTACGGTCGCAGGTTCGAATCATTCCTCGGGCATGGATGTGTGTGATGTCCTTAGGTTAGTTAGGTGTAAGTAGTTCTAAGTTCTAGGAGACTGATGACCTCAGAAGTTAAGTCCCATAGTGCTCACAGCCATTTGAACCATTTGAACCTTCGTTCTTTCCACCACTTCCCCTGTAACGGAATTTGTGAATCCGCCCTGTCTGCGTCTACTGTTATCTCATGTGTAAGTGCCAATACGTTTTATAACTGTTTGCGAATCGTGTAACTGGGGCGGAACGTGGGTACCAGCCCGGTATTCATCTAAAATGGTAATTAAATCAAAACCCTACGCTGCTGACAGGCGTTGATAGACATCAACGGGGACAGTTGAAAATGTTTGCCCCTACCGGGACTCTAACCCGGGATCTCCTGCTTTCATGGCAGCAGCTCTATCCATCTGAGACACCGAGGGCACAGAGGGTACTGCGACTGCAGGGATTTATCCCTTGCACGCTCCCCGTGGGACCCACATTCCCTGCTTCCCTGCCCACTTCACTCATTACTCGCGGCAGACAATCTTACCGAATCCCGTAAGAGTTCGGGCAATGCGTGTCCGTCCAGCAGAAGAAGGTCAATGGCCGGTTAGCCTTAACTATATGAAGATGGTATCTGTTCTTTCGGACATGTTCGAAAGAGCATATACCATTTTTATACGGTATTCATCTAATCGAATTTGGAAAACCACCAAAAAGCCACATCTGGGCTGGCTGACACAAAGCCGGGCGTATTCGATCCGGGGCCGGCGCCCGTATTCCCGGCCCCGTATGTGAAAACTTTAAAGTGGTTTTTATCCGCGTCTATGGGACTCACTATGCATATGTCGCGAATTTCATTGCCATATATTTTTTAGGCTATCTGTCACTACGTTCTTAGATAAAAATTCTGTTAGAGGAGTATGAGGTGGGGGGAATTGTCAGCGCACGCCCGCATGGAAATTTGGTATTATGCGACGTTAGCCAGGCGGAGGTGTAAGATGTGCCGGAGATATACAGTCATTGGATTGGAGCTGCTGGTCATGTCGCAAGTCATTTGATAGTCAAGGCCAGAGTTTGCGTACTTGCGTGCTAATGGTGTGTTTCCAGTTAGGTGCTATAGCTCGTAGGTGCAGTACTGGAGAGCGACAATGTAAAATGCATCAGTTGTGTGACAGTCGCTGGGAGTGCCTCTGGAGCAAGCTGTGAGCCTAGCTATCTTCTTGAGACAACGGTGCTTCGCAGAGACCCTCTGTGTACTTCTTGCACGTCTCACTTTACAGAGAATATCTCTTTTGGGTCCGAAGCATTGCGCTATTGGAGCAGACACGACAAGGAAGCACGCTCTTCTCCACGTACTTCAAAGCTTCATTACACAGTGAACAGGTTTTCAGTCTGTCAGGACATTCTAGAATAACTGTGTCACAATCGCAGGTAACGTACAGACACAGTGACATTCAAAAAACAGGAGGGTTGTCTTTTCATCATTCGGTGAGAAGAATCATACTTGGGTTGACATAACATGAGAGAGGAACTGGAGATGGTGTAACACTGACGGTGCTTTTGCTGGCCATATTCCGATTACAAATCATTCTTATCACAAGCACTATGAGGCTACGTCTGCATTTAGAAAATATAAAAAGATGACATTACGGGAAAACCCAGAAATTAGCAGTAACATAACCAAGCGCCCTAGCTTAGTTTGACACCAATAAAGCCTGTAGCAGTTTCCCTTACAGAGTACGCCAAGCTCAAATTTTATTTGCTTTCTGCTCCAATATCAAAAAGGTTCCTTATAGTTAGTTGTTTATTATGAGTTAGTAATTGCTCTCCTTTGACTTTGTTTTTGAACTTTCGTAAATATTACAGTTCGTTGTACACAATAGGGTAGACTGTTGTATCTTGATGACAGTATATTTAAGAGCATATGATGTTTCATGGTCGGTGTTTGAATCTATTTACTGATTTCAGAATCTCATGAGGGAATGCACACTAGTTTCATGGTTGACAAATATAATGCGGAAACATGTGCTTCGAAATTTATCAGTTGTACACAATTGGAAACGTCTTTAATAGAGTTCCATAAGGTTTGTGCTTGGGTCCTGGGTTGTTTCCAGTATTTGTTAATGGTCTTCCATTTAGTACAATTTAAGTAGAATTTTTCAGATGTCGTAAGTATTACAAGCAGTCCCAACAGACATACAAGAAAAGATGAAATTTCAGATAATGTAATTACGCGGATTATTGACTGGTATTCTTCAAATTATTTCTCTCTCAGTTTTAAGAAAACATAGTATATTCAATTCTACATATTATGGGGTGTTACCTTGACTAGGAGAAGGGACCGGTTTGTAGGACATGGTCTGAGGCATCAAGGGATCACAAATTTAGCATTGGAGGCCAGCGTGGAGGGTAAAAATCGTAGAGGGAGACCAAGAGATGAATACACTAAGCAGATTCAGAAGGATGTAGGTTACAGTAAGTACTGGGAGATGAAGAAGCTTGCACAGGATAGAGTAGCATGGAGAGCTGCATCAAACCAGTCTCAGGACTGAAGACAACAACAACATGGGATGCTACACCACTGATAATTTTAAAACATGAGAAGGAATTATTAAGCAGAATCTTCGGAATATTTTAGGATTTCTTAAGCAACTCAGGTCAGTCTTCGTGAGAGACGAGTCAGTAAGTTAACGTACTTTGGTTATTTTCATTCAATAAAGTCATACAGACATACAGAAGTGTATTCTGGGATAACTCATCTTCCAGAAAGAAAATCATCATTACACGAAAACGAACAATAAGGACAATATGTGCTGCTCACAGTCCCTCAACTTGTAGATAGTTGTTTAGGGACTTATACATTATGAGTACAGCGTCACACTATGTATTTTCTCTCATGAAACTTGTTGGCAGTTATCCATTAGCGTTCAGAAGGACTAATGAAGTCCATAATTAAAATACTAGAAGGAAAAACAACCTTCATTGATCTTCATTAAAATTGAACTGTCTCAGAAAAGGGTGAATAATACTGGTACCAAAATCTATTTTCATTTTCCCAATGACATTAAATGCTTGACAGATAGTATAGCAAAATCAGAAAGCGCAATGAAAAAGTTCGTTCGCAGCGACTCCTTTAGTTCCATACAATAAATTTTTTACGACAATTGTAGCTTATTTATCGCTAAAATGTTACATCCTTATTTGTATTATTTAACTAAATTAATATTCAAGAAATAGTTGGTGTCATGTTGGATATTTCAAAGCCAGGCCACTCAGCATTTTAGTGATGTATAACCAAAGTAAGTTTTTAATGTAATCCAAATATATATATTTGACAGATCGTACTATACATTTGAAAATAGCTATGCAGCTGAAACGGTGCGGTAATGAAAAATGTTGAATGAAAGGATATTCAGATCCAAGTTTTGTCAGTCAATGTGGCATGTTTTTGTCATTAAAAAATTTCAGAGCTGTGTACCATGTTGTAAATAAAATATTTCCTCTTTGAAATGGTTATCTGACCATGTGCTTTCGTGCAAAATGGGCGAAAATATGTCATCATGTAGTCATTCAGTAATTTGTAATCACTCTCCATGCTTTCGCCTATGTAACAGAAGTTTGATACATTTTCTTACGCTATTTTTAAATTATAGCATTCACTTATTGCATTCTGTAGTATCTTACCGGAAAAGTAAGGTTTTACAAATGTTCCAAGATATAATATGATCATGGTGGTATCCAGGAACAGATGTTCAATTGAAATTTAAAACTGAGAAAATCATGTCAGTACTGTATTTAATATTCTGTTACATTTTTACTCTACTACACACCAATTATCAGTGATGATGATGAGGTCCCATACTCCGAGGAGCGAAGGGGAAGTTGCCGGAGGCCCGCACCGCCGACTAGGCAAGGTCGTAGCGGAGGTGGTTTGCCATTGCCTTCCTCCGGCCGTAATGGAGATGAATGATGATAATGAAGACGACACAACACCCAGTCATTCGAGGCAGGGAAAATCCCTGACCCCGCCGGGAATCGTACCCGAGACCCCGTGCGCGGGAAGCGAGAACGCTACCGCAAGACCACGAGATGCGGACCAATTATCAGTACATGAAATCAAAGAAACTGACACGATGTTCTATTTTCAAACAAGGTAAAACTGCGAAGACATTAAAGAAATTCTATTAATATGCATCTATAGCATGCTTCACGGTAGAAGAGCTTCTTCTGTTTCAAGGTCGAAGGTGTTACTTGACACAAGAAGAGTGGCTTCACCATCCCCATGTTGCATAACTAGCCTTAAAAATATATGTATTTTAAAAAAATCTGCAGCTGAAGAATAAGTACCTTTAATATATTATAAAGCACTTACTGGTATAGATCTCAGAATATACGTAAGCGCTGCACAAAACGCCAACTCATGTCTCACAATGACAAAAATCGATGAAAGTGCCACCAACTGCTTATGACGGTAACTTGCGATATAATTTCATAATTGTTTAGCGATTACTGAAGCAAAGTTGATCACTACAACTTACAGAAAACTTTTTGACCGTAAGCTAAATTTATATCAAGTGAATTCAGTTTTCCCTTAAGCAGAAGACATTTTTATTACACCAGCGCAACATTGCTGATTCCTTTCTGATTCCACATTTACCATATAGTTCTGTGTCTTACGATCCATGCAAAAAAATCCATATTTTGAAAGCAGTTTAATTTATAGCCTCATATTTTGCTACCATGAATTGTGGATCTATAACAACTAAAGGTCATATCATTGTAGGATTAAAGGATGACATACTCGTTCGGTTAACCCCAAAATTACTTTGCGTATTAACAAACGAAGCAGATATGCAATATTAAAATTCAATTTAACGACTGTTTTGAAAAGTAATGTTTCTTCAGTTGATGCTGGAGCGTGAAAGATTATATTTTACACGCGCAACTGTAACCCAAACGGATCAGCTGAAGTAATACTAATAAAATATAAATCATAATGTTAAATTCTCGATAGCTTTGAATATTTTACAGGTTCGGAAAATCTAAGACCTGTTTTGGAATCAGCATGAAAATTCCTTTAGGTTGAGACACTTTACATCCATTCTCAATCTTTTTTTAATTTTATACAAATTTCTTTCATTTTGTTTCGCTAGGATGGCAGACATGTTAGTGACAACAATAGTGGACTTCATTGTGATTGTTATCACAGTAATATACATTCAAACAAATTTAATTTGCAAAGAAAAACTCCTTTATTTTTAGTACTAATATATATTAAAATAGTGCCAGCTTTCAGGCGCTGTTATTAAATACATGTTTATACTTCAGTTTGGTGGCCTCACGCCGCTGGAGCTAGTGAGGAGAGGATGTCTTTAAACAGATTTTAGATGGACGCTGAGTGGCATTTCATCGTTAACTGATGTTCTGGTAGATCGAGCAGACTTCAGTGCCTTTAAATTCTGTGAATTTCATCCAGATGTAGGTTGCCGATAGTGTCTAAATATGTCTGATGTCAGTCGTTACTGTGATATTTTCTATGATTTGTCTGCGAGATAATTATTGAGCTCTGAATAAATGTTTCGGATGATCGGTGTTTACATGACACATACTGTAGTTGGAAATACCTCTGGGATCAGAAACCGGCTACTGACTGCGGCCATTAACATTCATCGAAGTCATTTAAAATCCGTAAGTTGGATTTGTTCTATGATTGACTGGAGGCTCAGACTTTATTTAGTATAATGTGTAGGAAACATCTTAACCTACACGATTACTTCCATAAAATCTCAGTTTTTGTAACAAAATACTGTGGTTTATACAATCAAATACCTTAGATAAATCACAGAAAATACCGACTATGCTTGTTTTGTTATATAATCCTTGGCCGGCCGTAGCGCCCGATCGGTTCAAGGTGCTTCAGTCTGGAACCGCGCGACAGCTACGGTCGCAGGTTCGAATCCTGCCTCGGGCATGGATGTGTGTGATGTCCTTAGGTTAGTTAGGTCTAAGTAGTTCTAAGTTCTAGAGAACTGATGACCTCAGATGTTAAGTCCCATAGTGCTCAGAGCCATTTTAACCATATAATCCTTCTAAAATATGGTGATCCATGTACAATTTGATCGACTCAACCCTTCTGAAACGCTAATTGTGATTAACCCTGAATCTTATTATTGCCAAAACGAGAGTCCGCTTTCGGTAGCTGAGTGGTTAGCGCGACAGAATGTCAATCCTAAGGGACCGGATTCGATTCCCGGTTGGGTTGGAGATGGGTGTTGTATTGTCCTACTCATCATCATATCATCCCCATCGACGTGCAAGTCGCCGAAGTCGACTTGCACCCGACGAACGTTCTACCCGACGGGAGGTCCTAGTCACCAAAACGAGACACTTTTCCAGAATACGTAACATTCCCAAGAGCTTAGAAGGTGATGTCAGAATAGTCCAGCTTCCAGAAAAAGTTGGTTATGGTCCTAGTTTACATATTGGTCGACAGTAACTGCTCGTCTGGTGAGGATTAACTCTACACAAGTCTCTCTCCGGCAACCAGGAAGACGATAAAATGCAGCTTACGCAAATCAGTGTATCGCCATCAATACTGTGACCAGCGTATTTGGCAGTTATACAGAAGGCCCACAAACCACCCCACAAAAATTCAGTCAGCTATTGAGAATTTGTTCGTCGACACTGTCTTGCCGTATGTAAAACGTTTACTAAGCCTAAACAATTATAGGTTCGGCGTCTTCACGCCTAGTATTTCATACACGGTAGGCCGCTTTGAATAGTTCCATGCTGTGCTGGAATTCGACGAAAATATTATGTTTCTATGTCGAGTCTTTGAAGGCGGTTATCTTCCCACTAGAGCATCTGTATCATTACTTGATAGTACGTTTGGTGTCACTAACATTTTACCCCTGTCCTGTTCCACTGGCGAACGGTACGTAGATAATTCAACCATCGGTAAACCTCCATATGATCTAAAATCTCTTTGATTTTCCCGTCACTTTCGTTTCCAAGATATACTGAGATATACTGCAATGGTGAGACCATAAATGTTTGCTGTGCACTGACTTCGACTTTTTCATCCAAAATTTTTAAAAATAAGAAAAAAACGGAAACCTAAGTGACTGGAAAAAAATGTAGCACTGTTTTCGCGCCGACATTGATATTTAGATACGACATTATTTTCTGAGAGTTTCCACAGGCACAATGCAAATCTTTCTGTTAGGTGTCCGACGTGTTAGATATTTATCTCCTATAGTAGTCGTTGACTGTGACCAATGGGAGAAAACTGTGGTACTGTGTTTGTGTTGTTGATGTTGACGCTCGGAGAGGGAGGATGAAGTAAGGTAGGAAGAAAGATTGGAGTTTAACGTCCAGTCAACAAAGAGAAGATTAGAGGCGGAGTAAAAACTTGATTTGAGAGAGATGGAGAAGACATTCGGCTTTGCCTTTTGAAAGAAATCATCGGGACATTTGTCTGGCGTGGCTTCGGGAAACCATGAAAACCGAAATCCGAATGACCAGACAGGGGTTTGAATTGTCGTCTATGTGTCTTATTACGGAGCCACGTCGCTCGGTATTCTCAGCAATAAGACTTATCACAAAATTTCAAGACCTCACATTACAAAATGAGTAAAGAAATAAACATTGTGTGTTTTACTTCCTCCTCCTCCTCCTCCTCCTCCCCCCCCCCCCCCCCAATCTAAAGTGCCAGCCATTAAAACTGCAACAGCAGGAATACCATTAAATTAAAAATGGTTGCTTTTTGTAAGTATATAGAATAGAAAAATGAATACACGATTAAACTTGTAGATGATTTGCCACTTCTGGCAGCAACCACGGCTCTAACCTAGCGGAGCATGGAGTCAGAGCTTGAATGACAGATACGGATACGTAATCCTACGTTGCTTCAACTCTCCGTGAGATTCACATCAATCCCAGTGGCTGACAATGGTGTCGTGCCAGCCTGAAGACAAATCATGAAGAGAGGTTCCGATGGATGAGATATCTGAACGTGCTCTTCTTGGCAACAGCAGGCGAGTACAGCACGCCCAACGCGTTACCTCGCATAAGTCTTACTGAAAATCGGTGATGCTCCGGATGTCGTCGAGTCTGTGGGTTCTTTTTTGGCTGTAAACAAATCCATTTCCCAATAGAGAAACGTAGTTTAACGAATCTGCGCAGTCGAGCGTAGGATATATCCATACGTATTATAAAAATGTGTGTGTGTGTGTGTGTTTGTGTGAGAGAGGGATGTTCCACATCTCCTCCTCAAACACGGGACCGAATTCAACCAAACTTCGTAAACATACCCCTAGCCGGCAGGCAACAAGCGCTATAGGGGTAAGAACCGCGTCCTTAATTCAGAAGACACGACATCGTAAACAATGAGACATGTGAGAAACTGCCGTATCATACGTGATGTTTAAATGCGTTACTTCTGTACTACTCACTATACTCGCAACACATATTGCAGGTAGTATCCGTATGTGATGCCAAATGTGAGAGGGCTGTACAAGCAATGATCACACGCACGGCACAGCGGACACACCAGGAACCGCGGTGTTGGCCGTCGAATGGCGCTAGCTACGCAGCAGTGTGAGCCAGTTTGCCGTGGCATACGAAGCTCCATCGCATTCTTTAACACTGGTAGCATGCCGCGACAGCGTGGACGTGAACCGTATGTGCAGTTGACGGACTTTGAGCGAGGGCGTATAGTGGGCATGCGGGAGGCCGGGTGGACGTACCGCCGAATTGCTCAACACGTGGGGCGTGAGGTCTCCACAGTACATCGATGTTGTCGCCAGTGGTCGGCGGAAGGTGCACGTGCCCGTCGACCTGGGACCGGACCGCAGCGACGCACGGATGCGCGCCAAGACCGTAGGATCCTACGCAGTGCCGTAGGGGACCGCACCGCCACTTCCCAGCAAATTAGGGACACTGTTGCTCCTGGGGTATCGGCGAGGACCATTCGCAACCGTCTCCATGAAGCTGGGCTACGGTCCCGCACACCGTTAGGCCGTCTTCCGCTCACGCCCCAACATCGTGCAGCCCGCCTCCAGTGGTGTCGCGACAGGCGTGAATGGAGGGACGAATCCAGTGGTGTCGCGACAGGCGTGAATGGAGGGACGAATGGAGACGTGTCGTCTTGAGCGATGAGAGTCGCTTCTGCCTTGGTGCCAATGATGGTCGTATGCGTGTTTGGCACCGTGCAGGTGAGCGCCACAATCAGGACTGCATACGACCGAGGCACACAGGACCAACACCCGGCATCGTGGTGTGAGGAGCGATCTCCTACACTGTCCATACACCTCTGGTGATCGTCGAGGGGACACTGAATAGTGCACGGTACATCCAAACTGTCATCGAACCCATCGTTCTACCATTCCTAGACCGGCAAGGGAACTTGCTGTTCAAACAGGACAATGCACGTCCGCATGTATCCCGTGCCACCCAACGTGCTCTGGAAGGTGTAAGTCAACTACCCTGGCCAGCAAGATCTCCGGATCTGTCCCCCATTGAGCATGTTTGGGACTGGATGAAGCGTCGTCTCACGCGGTCTGCACGTCCAGCACGAACGCTGGTCCAACTGAGGCGTCAGGTGGAAATGGCATGGCACAGGACTACATCCAGCATCTCGACGATCGTCTCCATGGGAGAATAGCAGCCTGCATTGCTGCGAAAGGTGGATATACACTGTACTAGTGCCGACATTGTGCATGCTCTGTTGCCTGTGTCTATGTGCCTGTGGTTCTGTCAGTGTGATCATGTGATGTATCTGACCCCAGGAATGTGTCAATGAAGTTTCCCCTTCCTGGGACAATGAATTCACGGTGTTCTTATTTCAATTTCCAGGAGTGTATATCATGGTACCACATATAGTTCACAAGAAATGACGTCAAAACTACTGAGATACGTGAAAATCTGCTGTATCGCACATGAAGTTATAATACATTTATTCTTTCCCATTAAGACATCCCTAAAACAGTGTCATCTTAAGGAAATCCCTCACAGGAGCCATGGCTTTTGACGATTTTCAGGTGCGAAGCGCCGACAGTTGTAGGCGAAAACGATAGCGATTTATAACGCTGCGAAGAGGCGTTGCCATAGAGACGTTTACAAATCCGTGTTGTAGACACGCGAAGCAGCTCCGATCAGCGTACAGAAACTGTCCGATATCATAGTTCGTACTTAGGATACTGTACTTATGCATTCTTATATTATGCATGTTTCTTTGTCCGACTGTTTCATAATTTCAAGGATGTTTTCACGAATACTTGGAAATGAAATTTTTTCGGTACCTCACTACAAACATAGTTCATTTTTTGTTTTAGTTTCTATGAGAAAATTGCAAAATGAATACCCTGGCAATGCCGGATTCGGCAGCTAGAAATCTTCTAGCTGGCCATTAAAATTGCTACACCACGAAGATGACGTGCTACAAACGCGAAATTTAACAGACAGGAAGAAGATGCTGTGATATGCAAATGATTAGCTTTTCAGAGCATTCACCCAAGGTTGGCGCCGGTGGCGACACTTTCAACGTGCTGACAACAGGAAACTTTCCAACCAATTTCTCATACACAAACAGCAGTTGACTGGCGTTACCTGGTCAAACGTTGTTGTGATGCCTCGTGTAAGGAGGACAAATGCGTACCATCACGTTTCCGATTTTGAAAAAGGTCGGATTGTAGCCTATCGCGATTGCTGTTTTTCGTATCGCGACATTGTTGCTTACGTTGGTCGAGATCCAATGACTGTTAGCAGAATATGGAATCGGTGGGTTCAGGTGGGTAATACGAAACGCCGTGCTGGATCCCAACGCCCTCGTATCACTAGCAGGCGAGATGACAGGCATCTTATTTGGAAAAAAAAAAAAAAAAAAAACATCTGCACGAACAGTTCGACGACGTTTGCAGCAACATGGACTATCGGTTCGGAGACATGGCTGCGGTTACCCTTGACGCTGCATCACAGATAGGAGCGCCTGGGATGGTGTACTCAATGACGGACCAGGATGCGCGAATGGCAAAACGTCATTTTTTCGAATGAATCCAGGTTCTGTTTACAGAATCATGATGGTCGCATCCGTGTTTGGCGGCATCGCGGTGAACGCACATTGGAAGCGTGTATTCGTCATATTCGTATCACCCGGCGTGATGGTATGGGGTGTCATTGGTTACACGTCTCGGTCACCTCTTGTTCGCATTGGCGGCTCTTTGAACAGTGGACGTTACATTCCAGATGTGTTGCGACCTGTGGCTCTACTCTTCATTCGATCCCTGCGAAACCCTACATTTCAGCAGGATAATGCTCGACCGCATTTTGCAGGTCCTGTACGGCCCTTCCTGGATACAGACAATGTTCCACTGCTGCCCTGGCCAGCACATTCTCCACATCTCTCACCAACTGAAGACATCTGGTCAATGGTGGCCGAGCAACTGGCTCGTCACAATACGCCAGTCACTACTCTTGATGAAATGTGGTATCGTGTTGAAGCTGCATGGGCAGCTGTACCTGATCACGCCATCCAAGCTCTGTTTGACTCAATGCCCAGGCGTATCGAGGCCGTTATTAAGGCCAGAGGTGGTTGTTCTGGGTACTGAATTCTCAGGATCTATGCACCCAAACTGCGTTGAAATGTAATCACGTGTCAGTTCTGGTATAATATAGTTGTCCAATGAATACCCGTTTATAATCTGCATTTTTTCTTGGTGTAGAAATTTAAATGGCCAGAAGTATAAATTTTCTATCGGGTTCCAATCACATGGATCATTAAGATCCTGCATCGCGGTAAATACAGCTGTCATAAATCCACAGATTCCGTATACTCGCATTACAGTCGTGGGGTTCGGGCCAACACGAGCAGCTATACCGCATATAGACAGTCGCCACATCGATAGGCTCTGGTCCTGCTGCTGCCGAATTCTGGCAAGTGCCTGTAGATTTTCCTGCTTCTTGCAAGAGACTTAACACGATCTTGTCACAGACAAGGTACACTCAAATGCAACTTCTGAATGACAAATCCTCTATGCAACCTTTCCTACCTACTGTATGCCATTACACTTACAGGCAATTCAAAAAAATGGTTCAAATGGTTCTGAACACTTAACATCTGAGGTCATCAGTCCACTAGAACTTAAACTTCTTAAACCTAACTAACCTAAGGACATCACGCACACCCATGCTCGAGGCAGGATTCGAACCTGTAACCGTAGCGATCGTGCTGTTCCAGACTGAAGCGCCTAGAACCGCTCGGCCATACAGCCGGCACAGGCAATGCATTCCCATATCATAGCATCTCGTAGATTTCGTACCAATCTGATATTTATTACTTACCTCTTTTGTGGTGCTACAATCTGAATGGCTAGCAGTGTATTCGTAGACTGTGTAGGATTTTGGAACGTATACTATGTTCGAACATTATGAAAGATACTCAAATGATGGTCTGGTGTTATTGGCCAGAAGACCCCACTTGCGTTTGTGCCACCGACTGGTGCAAGTCTTTCCGTTTGGCGCCACTTTGGCAACTGGCGCGTCCATGAAGATGAGATTAAATGATTGGAACAGCACGAACACGAAGTTCCCGAGCAAAGAAAATCTCGTGCCGGCCGAGAATCGAACACGGGACCCAGCGATCTGGAGGCAGCGATGTTACACCACGACCTACGGATATTATGAGATACCTCGAATAAAACGATCTATTGACGCATAAAAAGCACGGATTCGGAAAATATCGTTCTTGTGAAACACAGTTGGCTCTATATTCACACATAATAATGGATGCTAACAACAAGGGATGTGAAGTTTGTTGCATATCTCTAGATTTTCCAGAGGGGTTTGACTCTATCTCAAGCGGTTTATACAGGGTGTTTCAAAAAGAATATACGTATTTCGAATGCATATATTTATTAAACTTTAAGACATACGAATATGAAACTTTATACATATATTTACGAACCTCTCAAGTTCAGATTCCAGATGTTCAATATGTCCTCCATCGGCGACACGGAGAATATCACGTCGATACTCAAATTCCTCCCATACTAGGACAAGCATGTACTTCGTCAGAGATGTTATGGCAGTACTGATCCGGTTTTTCAACTCTTGCAGGTTCTGTGAGAGTGGTGGTGCATAAACGTTATCTTTAATGAAACCCAATAGGAAGAAGTAAGAGGGTGCAAATCCGGTGACCGTGGAGCCCAGATGAAACATGCTAAGGCGCCAGCTCCTTGGCGACCAATCCAACGGTTCCGTAGATGACTCTGAGTACTATGGGACTTAACACCTGAAGTCATCAGTCCCCTAGAACTTAGAACTACTTAAACCTAACTAACCTAAGGATATTACACACATCCGTGCCCGAGGCAGGATTCGAACCTGCGATCGTAGTGGTCGCGTGGTTCCAGACCCGACGCGCCTAGAACCGCTCGGCCACATCGACCGGCGGTTCGGTAGAGTTTCATTCAGTTACTCACGCACTTGGAGAGTCCAGTGAGGGGATGCCCCGTCTTGTTGAAAAATGAAGTTGTCTTCGTGCAGTTTCGGAAACAACCAGTTTTGTAACACAGTGAGATACTGCTGACCGTTAACCGTGTTTCCATCAAAGGTGAATGGGCCGGAAAAACATGATCGGGATATCGCACAAAACACATTGACATTGGGCGAATCTCCTACATGTTCAATGGCTAAGTGTGGGTTTTGTAGGCCCAAAATTCGAACATTGTGTTTGTTTACCTGACCACTAACATGGAAAGTCGCTTCATCACTCTACACGATGACTTATGCGAAAGTGTTATCATTGTCAGTACCATCAAGAATCTCGTTACAAAATGCCACACGTTTGCGTTTGTCCTCCGGACGCAAAGTTTGTAACAGCTGTAACTTGTACCGCTTCATAACTAACCGACGTCTCAAAATACGCCAAACTGTTGTTGTAGGCAGTTGAAACTCCAGACTGGCACGACGAGTTGATTTTGAAGAACTACGTTGGAAAGCAGTTTGAATTCGTTCAACATTTTCTTCAGGAACACGAGGGAGGCCCGGACTGTTTCCTTTACATACACGTCCTGTAACTATAAACTGTCGATACCATCTGCGAATGTTCCACCCATTCGGAGAATCAATTTGGTACCTCAGCCTGACACGTCTTTGCACTGTAATCTCGGAATTGCACTTCGCAAACTCGAGAACACAAAAGCATTTCTGCTGCGGAGTATCCACTTTAAACATATGACGGTACCTATCAAAACAGAAGACAATTGATATCTAGAGTCTATTAATATAAATTACACTATTTATTCGTTTCTCCAATAGCCGACCGAGGCGCAGCGATCGATAGTTTTGACAAAATAATACTTTGTAATACGTATATTCTTTTTGAAATACCCTGTAATTAAATTGCATACCTATGGAGTATCGGCGCAGTTGTGAGGTTGGATTTGTGATTTCCTGTTAGAAAACTCACAGTCCTAGATATAGATGCGAAATCATCGAGTGAAAAAGAACGGGATTGGCCAAAGAAGTGCTGTAGGCCCTCTGCTGTTCTTATTCTACGTAAACGATTTAGCAGACAAAACACAGTGGTTCTTCTTATTACAGAAGTTTATTCGCCCAGATCGCATAAAAATACACTATGGTTACTAGTTTCAGCGAAATTAAATAGCCATCTTCAGATCAAATCTATAGAGAAAATTTTATAGGGCCAATCCATTTCGTCAACTGATCACATTAACTGGAGCCAACTGTAATATAAATAAAGGAACAATTATGGAAATCTCTAATGTCAAACCAGTATGAAATGCATACTAAGTCAAAGCATTCATACCTGACAGAATCGATATTTCATAGTACTCTCTCTCGTCATACAATAACAAAATAGATGTGCGAACAGTGCACAAAAGTCACAAATAAATTTCGTAATACATGTCGTGTCCTTGTTGGCATTTGATAGGAAACTTATGAGGTCGATAGAGCACACTGGGTTTTGAGGTGCCACC
This sequence comes from Schistocerca gregaria, assembly GCF_023897955.1. Lineage (NCBI taxonomy): Eukaryota > Metazoa > Arthropoda > Insecta > Orthoptera > Acrididae > Schistocerca > Schistocerca gregaria. The sequence goes on from NC_064921.1 coordinate 206,433,907, forward strand.
ATATGGCAGCAGTCTTTAACAACATATCATTATATCTTCGAAACAGAATGCAAGGAGTTTTATATTTTTATATGTTCTTTATACAGATAAAAGTCCATAAAAGTAAATGCATTATATACTTGATTTTCCAGATGTATATGTCAAAGAATTACTAAAAATATTTTTACTGTATCTTATATCAGCGTTATGGTTATTGTTACCAAATAACAAAGTGATATAGTATTAACGTTAAAATGACAAATTCTTGATATACAAATTGAAAATATGAAAACGGAGTTCTGTAACTACCGCCTTCGTGTGTAGAGTACCTTATAATAATGTATCTTCAATGATTAGCTGATGTGTGCTGAGTATCTCGAGGTCTAGGTTATGGTCCAGTGTATTAAGCCGGTTGGCTGAGTCTTGGTTTAGGTTACGATAAGTGTTACGCGCTGCCTCACTATACGAAAGCTTTCAAATTACATCTTTAAACATAAAAAAAGAGAGAGAAGGGCAGCAACGTAGAACCATAAAAACACCAGAGATGGCATGTCGTTGTTATCTATATAACACGCTGGTCAATTCTTTGTGACTTTGGTGACTGTTTGCACAGCTATTTTGTTATTGTATGACGAAAGACAGTACTATGAAATATCATCTCTATTAGATATGTTTACTTTGAATTAGGATGCATTTTATGTTGGTTTGACGTTAGAAATTTCCGTAATTGTTCCTTTATGTATATTACAGTTGCGTACAGTTAATGTGAACAGTCATCGAAATGGATTGACGCAGTAAATTTTTTTTCTTTAGAATTGATCTGAAGATGGCTGTTTAATTTCGCTAAAACTAATAATCATTGTGCGCTTTTATGCGATCTGGGCGAATAAACTCCTGTAATCAAAAGTGCTATCGTGTGATAGTGTGATAGTGTCGAGGTAATAGTAATAATTTAGAAGACAATCTGGGCAGCACTCTTAGATTGTTTGCAGATGACGCTCTCGTTTACCGTCTGGTAATGTCATCTGAAGGTCAAAACTAATCAAAAAATGGGTTAGAGCAGACATCTGTAGGATGTGAAAAGTGTCAGTTGACCCTAAACAACAGAAATTGTGAGGTGATCCTCATTATCAATAAAAAAAAAAAAATCTTTAAATTTCGGTTACACGATAAAACATATACACTCCTGGAAATTGAAATAAGAACACCGTGAATTCATTGTCCCAGGAAGGGGAAACTTTATTGACACATTCCTGGGGTCAGATACATCACATGATCACACTGACAGAACCACAGGCACATAGACACAGGCAACAAAGCATGCACAATGTCGGCACTAGTACAGTGTATATCCACCTTTCGCAGCAATGCAGGCTGCTATTCTCCCATGGAGACGATCGTAGAGATGCTGGATGTAGTCCTGTGGAACGGCTTGCCATGCCATTCTTCGAAAATTATTTCGAGCAGTTAGTCCACGAACCCACGCGAATTGTAAATGGTTGCGAAAACACACTTGACCTCTTGGCCCCAAACAATCCAGAGCTGATAGAGAGCATCATGACTGATACAGGGATTAGTGATCACAAGGTCATTGTAGCTAGGCTCAATACCATTTCTTCCAAATCCATCAGAAATTTTATTTAAAAAAGCGGATAAAGTGCCACTAGAAGCCTTCCTAAAAGACAATTTCCATTCCTTCCGAACTGACTATGCGAATGTAGACGAGATGTGGCTCAAATTCAAAGATATAGTAGCAACAGCAATTGAGATATTCATACCTCATAAATTGGTAAGAGATGGAACGGATGGTACACAAAAAAGGTCCGAACGCTGTTGCAGAGGCAACGGAAAAAGCATGCGAAGTTCAGAAGAACGCGAAATCCTGAAGATGGGCTAAAATTTACAGACGCGCGAAATTTGGCACGTACTTCGATGCGAGATGCCTTTAATAGGTTCCACAACGAAACATTGTCTCGAAATTTGGTAGAAAATCCGAAGAAATTCTGGTCGTATGTAAAGTACACAAGCGGCAAGACGCAGTCAATACCTTCGGTGCGCAGTGCCGATGGTACTGTTATCGACGACTGTGCCGCTAAAGCGGAGTTATTGAACGCAGTTTTCCGAAATTCCTTCACCAGGGAAGACGAATGGAATATTCCAGAATTTGAAACACGAACATATGCTAGCATGAGTTTCTTAGAAGTAGATACCTCAAATCGCTTGATACGGACAAGTCTTCAGGTCCAGATTGTATACCGATTAGGTTCCTTTCAGATTACGCTGATACTATAGCTCCCTACTTAGCACTCATATACAACCGCTCGCTCACCGATAGATCTGTACCTACAGATTGGAAAATTGCGCAGGTCGCACCAGTGTTCAAGAAGGGTAGTAGGAGTAATCCATTTAACTACAGACCTATATCATTGACGTCGGTTTGCAGTAGGGTTTTGGAGCATATACTGTATTCAAACATTATGAATCACCTCGAAGGGAACGATCTATTGACACGTAATCAACATGGCTTCAGAAAACATCGCTCTTGTGCAACGCAGCTAGCTCTATATTCGCACGAAGTAATGGCCGCTATCGACAGGGGATCTCAAGTTGATTCCGTATTTCTAGATTTCCGGAAAGCTTTTGACACCGTTCCTCACAAGCGACTTCTAATCAAGCTGCGGAGCTATGGGGTATCGTCTCAGTTGTGCGACTGGATTCGTGATTTCCTGTCAGGAAGGTCGCAGTTCGTAGTAATAGACGGCAAATCATCGAGTAAAACTGAAGTGATATCAGGTGTTCCCCAGGGAAGCGTCCTGGGACCTCTACTGTTCCTGATCTATATAAATGACCTGGGTGACAATCTGAGCAGTTCTCTTAGACTGTTCGCAGATGATGCTGTAATTTACCGTCTAGTAAGGTCATCCGAAGACCAGTATCAGCTGCAAAGCGATTTAGAAAAGATTGCTGTATGGTGTGTCAGGTGGCAGTTGACGCTGTGAGATGATCCACATGAGTTCCAAAAGAAATCCGTTGGAATTCGATTACTCGATAAATAGTACAATTCTCAAGGCTGTCAATTCAACCAAGTACCTGGGTGTTAAAATTACGAACAACTTCAGTTGGAAGGACCACATAGATAATATTGTCGGGAAGGCGAGCCAAAGGTTGCGTTTCATTGGCAGGACACTTAGAAGATGCAACAAGTCCACTAAAGAGACAGCTTACACTACACTCGTTCGTCCTCTGTTAGAATATTGCTGCGCGGTGTGGGATCCTTACCAGGTGGGATTGACGGAGGACATCGAGAGGGTGCAAAGAAGGGCAGCTCGTTTTGTATTATCGCGTTATAGGGGAGAGAGTGTGGCAGATATGATACACGAGTTGGGATGGAAGTCATTACAGCATAGACGTTTTTCGTCGCGGCGAGACCTTTTTACGAAATTTCAGTCACCAACTTTCTCTTCCGAATGCGAAAATATTTTGTTGAGCCCAACCTACATAGGTAGGAATGATCATCAAAATAAAATAAGAGAAATCAGAGCTCGAACAGAAAGGTTTAGGTGTTCGTTTTTCCCGCTCGCTGTTCGGGAGTGGAATAGTAGAGAGATAGTATGATTGTAGTTCGATGAACCCTCTGCCAAGCACTTAAATGTGAATTGCAGAGTAGTCATGTAGATGTAGATGTCGCGACACCACTGGAGGCGGGCTGCACGATGTTGGGGCATGAGCGGAAGACGGCCTAACGGTGTGCGGGACCGTAGCCCAGCTTCATGGAGTCGGTTGCGAATGGTCCTCGCCGATACCCCAGGAGCAACAGTGTCCCTAATGTGCTGGGAAGTGGCGGTGCGGTCTCCTACGGCACTGCGTAGGATCCTACGGTCTTGGCGCGCATCCGTGTGTCTCTGCGGTCCGGTCCCAGGTCGACGGGCACGTGCACCTGCCGCCGACCACTGGCGACAACATCGATGTACTGTGGAGACCTCACGCCCCACGTGTTGAGCAATTCGGCGGTACGTCCACCCGGCCTCCCGCATGCCCACTATACGCCCTCGCTCAAAGTCTGTCAACTGCACATACGGTTCACGTCCACGCTGTCGCGGCATGCTACCAGTGTTAAAGACTGCGATGGAGCTCCGTATGCCACGGCAAACTGGCTGACACTGACGGCGGCGGTGCTCAAATGCTGCGCAGCTAGCGCCATTCGACGGCCAACACCGCGGTTCCTGGTGTGTTCGCTGTGCTGTGCGTGTGATCATTGCTTGTACAGCCCTCTCGCAGTGTCCGGAGCAAATATGGTGGGTCTGACACACCGGTGTCAATGTGTTCTTTTTTCCATTTCCAGGAGTGTATTTAAAGGTTGTCGATTCAGCTAAATATCTAGGGATTAAAATTACAAGCAACGTAAATTGGAACTATCACACAGAACATTCTGTGGGTAATGCAAGTCTAAACTTAACAAAGAGCTGCGTAAACTACGCTTGTCCGTCCTCTTCTTGAATTCCGCTTCACGGTATGAGGTGCTTACCTAATAGGATTAACGGACAAGACTGAAAAAGTTCACAGAAGGGCAACTCGTGTGGTATTATCGTGAAACAGATTAAGTGAGTGTCACGGACGTGATACTGGAGTTGGGGCGTTCCTGAGCATGCTGCACGACGAGAGATAGATCCTTATTAAGATACTGGAGACTCCAGTATACGTATGGGAACTGGACTTAGGTGCTTAAGAATACCTGTACAGGTTGATGGATTTGGCAACACGTCACGGCAAAGTTATTTTTCAAACTCGGTGCATCTGAAACATACTACTGCGTTTCCCTGGTCGGTGGATATAATTGGGCGACGGTTTCAAGAGGCCGGACTGCTTGGGAATCAAAGAGAGGCTGCGTGATGATGATCGACTCTACCGAATAGTGTTTGCCGAGGACAGTCTCAATCGCGACTGGAGGACCGAGATATTTTCCAACGAATTGGTGTTTTCCTCAGGGAATGATGGTTGAGTACGAGTATACAGGTCGCAAGGTGCCCGTCTCGACCACGCATACGTCGATGAATCGTTTTCCACTGACCTTGTGTCGGTGGCAGTTTGGGTCTGAACGTGTTCTCGTGGACATAGAATGGACCACAGGGAAGATGGTCTAGCTGATGCTGTCCGGTATACCCAAATTACGAGTAATATTACAGTCATAACAAAAATGGCTCTGAGCACTATGGGACTTAACTTCTGAGGTCATCAGTCCCCTAGAACTTAGAACTACTTAAACCTAACTAAGCTAAGGACATCACACACATCCGTACCCGAAGCAAGATTCGAACCTGCGACCGTAGCGATCGCGCGATTCCAGACTGTAGCGCCTAGAACCGCTCGGCCATTCGGGCCGGCTATAGTCATAACAGTGCGGTAACAATAACCTGAGGGAGTAATGTGTTTTTCCAGCAAGTCCTGTCTTGAATACAGATGTCAGCGATGGTGCAGAGGTGGTTTACAGAACATATTGCGATTTCTCCTCTCGATTGGCCTCCTTCTGCAGCAGACCTAAAACCTACTGAAAAGGTGGAGGCAGAGACGAAACGGGCCATGCGAGAAACTTGGCCTGAGCCTGCGCCTGCGCCAAGAAACTATGATGGACATGAAAACACGTCCAGCCCAAACTGCTACCGACACATGGCCAGTGCAAGATGATCCATAGACGCATCCGTGGTCGAAATTGGCAACTTGCGGCCTGTATACTCGTCAACCTAGCTGACCTGGGGGGATATGACAGAAAATGAGACATTTATTACCCACCTCACAGACTCCCTTTTTCGCAGATTCCCGTCATTTGGGTGATATATTAAGTGGTAAGGAAACCATATGCTGTTCCCCTTAGAGGACCAACGTCATCTTAATAAGAACTATGTAGTATTCGTTCCATTAATTTCTACTAATTAAATAAAGTAACGGAGTAACGCAAAAGAAAATTACGAGACCCAAACCGCGTCGCCAGGCAATTGCTTATTGGACCGCCGATTATGCCACTGCGCTACGAACGCATTACGCTACAGTTTCCAACATTTAGATAGTTCTTTCTGCTCTTGACTCCACATCACGAAATGAAGTGGCTTTACTACGAGGGCTGTTCAGAAGGTAAGGTCCGATACGTCTCGAAATAGAAACACTGTGAAAATCAAAAACGTTTTATTTGCAACAGTTAGCTACATTTTCCATCTACGTAGTCGCCATTCAGATGTAGACAACTCTCTTATAGCTGTACCAACTTCCCAATACTCTCGTCGTAGAAGTCAACCGCCTGTACTTTCCGCCATTTGTCTACGCTGATCTGCAACTCGTTCTCTTCACCAAAATGTTGTCTTCATAGCCAATGGTTTATGTGAGCAAAAATGAATATCTGAGGGAGTCACGTCCAGGCTGTATGGTGGACGATCAAAGACTCGCTATCGGAAACGCTGCAGGTAGCGTCTTTGTTGATCCTGTAATGTTGGCAAGAATTTTCACGAAGGGAGAAACGCATAAAACTTACGTGGGCTGCATGAAATCAGGCAAAATCTCGCGGCCGACATCCATCCTTGATGGGAGACACTATCTTCTAGGTATCTTTACGTGCTCACTGTGCACTCAGAACTGAAAAGAGCAACTTGAGGCATAATAGTGACGCTGACCGAGAGAGTTGTGCAAAAATTCATTAGATTTTCACTGTGGTTTCCATTTCACCCCGATCTTACTTTTCCATCAGCCCTCGTAGGTCTGCGATGCTGCGAATGGTGTGGATTTATGTGGATTCTTATTTTTTTGTTTTGTTTTGAGGGGGGGTGGGAAGGTTGGGGGTTCCTTATGCTGTCAAAACGGCGGTAATCGTTCTACTACACTCACAGCTACAAGTGTTATTTATCTTTGCGAGCAGGCCAATACGATCAGTAATGTGGTTGCTGCAGTGTAACATGGCCGGTATTTCGGGTTTCATCAAATGCCATTTTTTATGCTGTCAAGTGTAGATGTACACTGATGCTTATAAATTAAGGATAATGCTGATACATGGTGAAACAACGCTCTGGTGGGCGGTTTGCGTTTTAAATCACCTCGGGGTATGACCATGCGGTGCATTTGACCTGCGGTCTTCGCACGGTGGCGGTGGCAGCACTCCACATACGCAGAGGTGTGTTGGTGCATGTCAAAGTACGGTGCAGCAAGTAAGTGTGCAGACGTTACGTTCAGGCATGCTAATGGTGACTATGTGTTGAAAATGGCTCAAAGATCACAAATTGATGACTTTACGAGGGGTAGAATACTAGGGCGACCGGAGGCTGGTCAAAGACAGCAGGTCGTAGCACGGGCCCTCCGTGTGCCACAAAGTTTGATCGCAAGATTATGGCAACGATTCCAGAAGACAGGAAACGTGTCCAGACGCTACAGTACGGGACATCCACAGTGTACAACACCACAAGAAGACCGATATATCACCATCAGTGCCCGTAGACGGCCACAGAGTACTGCAGGTAGCCATTCTCGGGACCTTACCGCAGCCACTGGAACAGTTGTGTCCAGACACACTATCTACATACGATTGAACAGACATTGTTTATTCGCCCAGAGTCCTGCAAGGTGCATTCCACTGACACCTGGTCACAGGAGAGCCCGTAAAGCCTGGTGTCAAGAACACAGTACATGGTCATTGGAGCAGTGGTCCCAGGTTACGTTTACGGACGAGTCCAGGTGTAGTCTGAACAGTGATTCTCGCTAGGTTTTCATCTGGCGTAAACCAGATACCAACCCCTTAATGTCCTTGAAAGGGTCGTGGTTTGATAGTGTGGGGTGGGGTTATGATTGGTGCCCTACACCCCTGCATGTCTTTGACAGAGGAACTGTAACAGGTCAGGAGTATCGGACGTCATTTTTCACCAGTATGTCCGTCTTTACAGGGGTGCAGTGGGTCCCACCTTCCTCCTGATGGGTGATAACGCAAGGCCCCACCGAGCTGCCATCGTGGAGGAGTACCTTGAAACAGAAGGTATCTGGCGAATGGAGTGGCCTGCCTGTTCTCCAGATCTAAACCCCATCGAGCACCTCTGGAATGCTCTCGGTCGACGTATCACTGCACGTCTTCAAACCCCTACGACACTTCAGGTGCTCCGAATAGGAGGCTATGTGATCTCAAGATTATGGCAACGATTCCACCAGACAGTATGCCAACCCGTTGTGCGGCCTGTGTACGTGTGCATGGTGATCATATTCCATCACTACGGTCGGAGGTTCGAATCCTGCCTCGGGCATGGATGTGCGCGATGTCCTTAGGTTAGTTAGGTTTAAGTAGTTCTAAGTTCTAGGGGAAGTTAAGACCCATAGCGCTCAGAGCCATTTGGACCATTTCATGTCCCATGTTGATGTCGGGGTACATGCGCAGGAAACAATGGTTTTTTGTAGAACATGTATTTTGGGACGGTTTTCTCAACTTATCACCAATACCGTGAACTTACAGATCTGTGTCGTGTGTGTTCCCTATGTGTCTATGCTGTTAGCATCAGTTTTGTGTAGTGCCACGTTGTGTGGCACCACATTCTGCAATCATCCTTAATTTATGAGCATGAGTGTAGATATAAATTGTTCCAGTTCATTTGACAGCTGTAGGTCGATTCGTGACAGACCATCGCTGTTGTTTCCAGTGGTCGCCACCTCAAGTCTCTCCCGCACGTTCCTCCAGCAAGATTTCTTCGACCGCAAAGTGACTTCCGAAAGACGAGTCCCCTATACCTTAGCGCCGTCATTACGATGTGGGGAGTTTCCCTGCCGCTGACAGATGCATACACGAGAGATCGCCAAGGTGACTCCACACTCTTGCGGAGTAATATCGAATATCTTTCTCGAACACGTCTGGCTGCGAGGTCGCCAGAGGCTCAGCGCGGCAAGCGGATTGGCAGCGTCAGATAGCGTACGCTACGCACTGCGGTCTGCGGCCAGCAGAGCCAGCGGGCTCATTAATGCAAATGCAATACGGCTCGCGGCAGACGGCGGCGTGCAGACAACGCGCCTAGTCCAAGGACGGACTAGAGAGGCCTTGGCTGCACCGGCTAGCAACGAGGACAGCCGCCGCCGAGCGGAGTTTCTGCTGCGGCCTGTGCAACGCGGACGGCGCCAAATAAATTACGAGACCTGGCTAACATTAGCTTCTCCGCCGAAGAAAAATAACGCAGCTCATTACTTATGATAGGTAACGAAGTATCGTCGGCTCTGCTGTAACTCACGTCAAGAGACTGAATGTTGATTCCTAGCGGACTTTGTGGGGAAAAATTACAACCTCTAGTTGCACAACAGCTATTGCGATGGCCTTTTGCGAGACTTAATCTCTCGGTTTTCCGCAGGAGCAATCAACTGTGACTACACTGATTTATTTTTGCGACTTAGAAGTGGCGGGGTAGAGCTACAGCGGCAAAAAAGAAAAGTGGCACAGAGACGTTGTCTCTCTGCAGCGAGTCTGTCTGTAGTTCCCCGGATTGCGGATAGATGTCACAGGAAGTCGGCCCCATCAATGAGTTTAAATTTCATAGAGTGGTTAACACACGAGCTACTGCCCTTCTTGTGTGTGTCTGTATTTGGGGGGGGGGGGGGAGGGGGGGGGAAGAGAATTTCTTTATTTGGTGAATTGTTTAATTTTTCTTAGCAATTTGTTTAGCGAAATATAAATTAAATACTCCTAAAGCGTGTTTAGCTTTCAATTGCACGAATCGAAGTGACACGAGTTAACAAAGAAATGGGCAGCAAATTGAAACGGGAGAAATTGCTTTGAACGACAATGTGCTACACCTGCTCAAATCATTCCGAAGAGAAGCATATGTATGACACAAATGAAGAGAGGCGCCTTTTGTCCAAGGTGATCCCAAATGTCTTTCATTTTCCACAACATTAAAAAGAAAAAAAATCGCACAACCAGGGCCTTTACACTTTAAGTCATCATTTTATCGCCTGTTTTTCCTTGTTTCTTTCTTCTTCCTTTTCTTACAGAAAAGTCTATAGGCTGTAGAGCAGCGTACTAGGCTGCTGCCAGCCCCCCCCCCCCTTCGGGGGGAATTGAAAAACAATAAAGAAAAAAAAACAGGGCCCAGAAAGCGAACTTTGCAAAATTTGGTCAATAAAACTCTTGATGAGCCATCATTAGCACATAAGAAGTCTGTAATTTAATAATTGTACCTCTTTTCATAGAAACAAAAATACCGTTCCTATTACCTAACCATTAAGTTTTCTGAAGTTTATTCAATAATATTCAGCTAGCATCTGCTCATTTTTGTTTCGAGCCGTCTTGCAGTTTTAGCGACATCAAAAAGTTTATCCATATTTTGACTCCAGTGTACACATAAATAACCGCTGTTTTTTTTTAATGAAAATAAAGCTAGCGTTTCAAGGGGAGTGATTCAGCAGACGACGCCCTTCACTACAGATGAAATCGCGGACAGGTGTTCAACTTGCTACAAACGTGGTGGACGTATAGCCACTGTATGAAATTTAAACTTGTTGGCCCACATTTTAAATCGAAACTACTCGTTACTGTAGACAATGTCCGTTCAGTTTGTAAATAGGAGACCGCACAGTGATTATGGAGGGGGAAGTGGCCTTACCCGGAAGAACTCCACTACAGCCATACACGGTATCTTAAGTATCAGCTTCCAGTCCAGAAGTGGAGGGCAGTGCAGCAAGCGGTGATTTACGTAGATTCTGTCCGTGTGGCTTGCTTTCACAGGGCCGTGGGGGTGGCGAGAAAGGCCCCAGCCAAGAGCGCTGGCACGGAGGGGGCGCAAAAACTGCCCGATAACAAAAGACAGACACGGTTTAAGAGTTTTAAACGGGAGAGGTGCGTGAGTTTTTCCACCCCTCGCGTTCCTCCCTTCTGCATATGAGAAGAACACTTTCCCTATCACCGCGTCTGTAAATGCTCATTGTTGTCATAGTGTCATTTCTCCACTCTCATTTCTACAGTGTAGCAGAGTGAAGAAACAATTGTTACCGAACAGGCATTAATCACTATCATGGTTTACGTTCTAACAATGATCTCAGTTCACACAGTCACAGAATATAAGCATGCTCATTTCGACAATGGAGCTCTTGCTGCCACTTCTTTGCGGTCATGCAGGATCTCTGCCTACTGCAAAACACAATGTTTTTCTTTTCTCCATAAATGTGGGTCTCTAACACCAGCGAGCAGGTGCTGAAGCAAACATGATATTTGACCGAAGCCTCCCGATTTCTCCCCATTTCTGCTGACTGAAGACTGAGCGACATGCTGCTGTGGAATAAGCAAGCGAATAGTTGGAGCGAGTATATAAGTTACATGTCACTCCAGCCAGTACTTTTGCGGTCCGCAAGTCGTCTTGAAAATGTGTGGCTAATTTTGGTGCCAAATATAGCAGTTAATCAAGTAGCTGATTTCAAGTTCTCGGCCAAGCGTTGAAGAGCGTTGATACGCCTCCTGTTTGGATATTTGGACAACTTAGGAAAGTATGGGTTATGAGATGCTTATCCAAACAATGAAATAGCTTCCATAATATTTATGACAATGGCGGTGACTGTAACCTCTTGTGAAGGCAATTTCAGCAGCGACTGCGGGTGAAATTGGACTGTCAAACTTAGCTATCATGTCGACAGACCACGATACAGCTGCTAAACTTGGCTTCAGTGACATAATGAATTAATTTACGCCGTGCAGAGCAAGCAAATGCAAAATAAAATAACACAATACATGGACAGGGATATTTTTCCAAATCCCAATTTCTTGTACATATTGCAGTTAATAATCGACGCTCTAGTAATAATTTATGAGGCGCAAATAAAATATGTTGTGTATTACACACCATACTAAAATCAGAGTACACTAGACCGAGTGAGCGATATTTTACATGCCAAAAATATCTCGCAGCCTAGATCGCATAAATATTTCTTTATTTAAGACAACCGGTTTCGACAGATTTTGCAGTGATCTTCAGGTCTTAAAAAACCTGTTTTGTATGAAACGTGTACATTTTACGTTGGACCTCACGCCAAGTTGTCATGTGGAAAAGAAAAGAATCACCAAATTGTAGAAGGTCTGTCATAGCTAAAATATTTAAACATACGATATACATGGTGCACGTAAATTTCCTTTACATACTTTGAGGTCAGCTTTATTACCGTGAAACAAGAAAAAAATATTTAGTAAACATGTGCGCTAAGTTGCATACCTTAAGACCTATGATCACCTGTTCATCTTCGATACTGCGAAACACGTGTCTTTACTGCAAGTTCTTTGCTCTCCGTAATTTGGGAGGAGGCAGTATGGACCAAAACAAGAAAAAAATGCTCAGTTAACATAGGCTCTAAAATACATAGTTTAAGATCTATTGGCGTTTGTTCAACAGTTACAGTAACGAAAAGGAATAACTCCTCTTAGGAATAACGTTGTGGGTTTATGCCCGTAGTCTTGGGGTAGCGGCTTTAAGTAATGACCAAAACGTCCTCGATTCTGGGTTCCAAACTTGTCACCGCTTACATTTCGAGTAAAAATCATCAGCAATGGGCGCCGACTTTCGCCGTAACAAGTCACCTTCATTCAGCCAACGGCCTTGTCAAGATGGGCGGAGGGGCAGACAGAGGTTTAGGACACCCTTTTGCGCTTGGTATGGTTAACTGACCTTAATGGCGGAAGAATCTGCAATGATCCTTGCAATGAGAACTCAGAAGGTAACGGAAATCACTGCTTTAAAGACACATAATACGTATGCAAAGGTCGTGTGTCCTGTAATCGAAGAAGTGTATATTATGACCTTTATTTTGGCAAAAGACTGAGATTTAGTCCCCCATTTTGGTCTCTGGGTGGGGACTGCTAAGGGGGAGGTGACTATCAGAAAAAAACTGAATAACCAGCGAAAGGATAACGTTCTACGAATAGAGGTAATGGAATGTCAGAAGCTTGAACGTTACAGCAAAACTATAAAATATGAAAAGGGAAATGCAAAGACTCAACTAGATATAGTGGAGGTCAGTGTAGTGAAATGGAAAGAAGACCAGGATTTCTGGTCAGATGAGTGTAGCGTAATATCAACAGCAGCGGGAAACGGTATAACGGGGGTAGAATTCGTTATAAATAGGAAGGGAGGACAGAGAGTTCAGCGATAGGGTTGTTCTCATCAGAATCGACAGCAGACCAACAATGACAACGATAGTTCAGGTATACATGCCGACGTTCCCAGCCGAAGATGACGTAGTGAAATTATATGAGGACACTCAACAGGTAATTCAGTATGTCAAGGGCGATGAAAATTTAATAGCATGGATGACTAGGATGTGGTTGTATGGGAACAAGTCGAAGAAAGGGTTCGTAGAGAATATGGCCGCTTAATACTAGGGATTAGAGAAAAGAAAGACTGATCGAATTATGAAATAAATTTCAGCAATTAATAGCGATTACTCTGTTTAAGAACCACAAGAGGAGGAAGTGTACTTGGGAAAGGCCAAGAGACGCTTCAAGATTTCAGTTAGATTACATCATGTCAGGCTCAGATACCGGAGCCAGATGCTGGATTGTAAGATATACCCTGGAGAAGATATACACTCAGATCACAATTTAGTAATATTGAAGAGTAGGCTGAAGTTTAAAATACCAGTCAGGAAGAATCAGTGTGCAAAGAAGTTACTAAGGAATGAAGAGATAAGCTCGGAGTTCTATGAGGCTGTAGATACTGCGAGAAGAAATAGCTCAGTAGGCACTTCAGTTGAAGAGGAATGGACATTTCCAAATAGGATATTCACAGTACTTGGAGAGAAAAATATGGGTACAAAGAAGGTAACTGCAAAGAAATCACGGATAGCGGAAGAAATACGTCAGTTAACTGATGAAAGGAGGAAGTACAAAAATATGCAGCGAAATTCAGTCATACAAAATCGCAAGTCACTTAGGAATGAAATAAATAGGAAGTGCACGGGGCCAAAGTGAAGTGGCCGCATAAAAAATGTGAAGTATTCGAAAAAGAAATGACTGACTCAGCAAACATCATCCACACTATTCCTCGACAAGAGCGAGAATTTTGGCTCAGTCAGTTTAGCAGCTCACACATTTAAGCTGCTGACTGGAATAATATACAGAAGAATGGAAAAGAAAATTGACGATCTGTTAGATGACGTTAAGTTCGGGTTTAGGAAAAGCAAAGGCACCAGAGAGACAGTTCTGAGGTTGCAGTTGGTAACGGAAGTAAAGCCTGAAGAAAAATGAAGACACGTTTATACGGTTCGTCGACCTGGAAAAAGCGTTCGACGATGTAAAATGGCGCAAGATGTCCGAAATTCTGAGAAAGTAAGGGAGTAATTTACAGGGAAAATGGGTAATATACAATAAGGTTGAATACCAAGAATGAAGTGATATAGTCTTTCGTCCCTGCTGTTCAGTCTATACGTCGTAGAAGCAATGACAGAAATAAAAGCAGGTCTCAAGAGTGTAATTAAAATCCAAGGTGAAAGAATATTAGTGATAAGATTCTGTGATGTCATTGCTATCCTCCGTGAAAGTGAAGAAGAATTGCGTGATCTGCTGAATGAAATGAGCAGTCTATTGAGCACAGAATATAGATTAAATTGAAGAAACACGAAAGTAATGAGAAGTAACAGAAGTGAGAACAGGATCAGGAAGTAGATGAAGTTAAGGAACTTAGGCAGCAAATTAACCTACGATTGCCTTAGCAAGGAAGGCACAAAAAGCAGACTGTCCCAGCCAAGAGAAGTCTTCTGGTATCAAATATTGGGTTTAATTTGAGGAAGAAATTTCTGATAATGTACGTTTAGAGCACAGCATTGCATGCTTGTGGAACAAGGACTGTGAGAGAACAGGAACAGAAGAGAATCGAAGCATTTGAGATGTGGTGTTACAGAAGAATGTTGGAAATTAGGTGGACTGGTAAGGTAAGGAAGGAGGAGGTTCTGCGGAGAATCGGCGAGGAAAGGAATATATGCAAAACACTGACAAGAAGAAGGGACAGAATGGTAGGACATGTGTTGGCATCGCGGAATAACTTCCATGGTACTAGAGGGTGCTGTAGAGGGTAAAAACTGGAGAGGAAAACAGAGATTGGGATACATCCAGCAAATAATTAAGGACGTAGGTTGCAGTTGCTACGCTGAGATGAAGAGGTTGGCACAGGAGAGGAATTCGTGGTGGGCCACGTCAAACCAGTCAGAAGAATCATGGCTTAAAAAATAAATGAAAAATAACAGTAGGATGCTAACAGGCAGCCGCCATGTCATTCTTGTCCTAAATGACCTGAATGAGAGTATGAACAAAAACAAATCCGAAAAGCACCATTTCAGGGGGTGAGGTTGGGAGATAAAATGACAATACAGGCAATATTTATGTCAGTTATCACAATATAATTTTTATTTTTGAAATGTCCATTATAATACGCGAAGTATTTCCGATAGTAAAATTTATTTTCGAAAATTTTAAAAGTTTTTGGTAATGCATCAACTTACCAAACATCATGTTAGGAGGAAGAAGATAAAGCAACATGTTCTTCATACAAAAAGTATAATCGATAACAGTGACAGGCTAATATTGCTCTTTATTACATTTGTTCTCTGGGCCACTTAAAGATATGTACGAAAACAAACTGTCAGGGAAGGCTGCGACATTTACCAATCAGAACCATGGTGACAGGGCTCTCTAAATCACATACAGGCATACAGACTATCTTTCCTTTTCTTTCCATAAAAAACTACTACTAACACCAAATTCTAACCATCATGCTCCAAGATACGAAAAGTAAATGACAAATGAACCGACCAAGCAACATTTTAGGGGAGAAGTAGGTATTTTTATGTTATCTTTAGTTAGTTGGTCCATTTAAACTGCCATGTTTTGTTACACAAGTGTAACTCTATAATGGTCTGGCTTTGGGATGTAAACATGACCAAAGACAGTTGTGGTCAGGTTTCCACACACAGAAAGAAAAGTTCAATACTTCGAAAATACGAGATTTGTACCATGCATTAAATTTATCACAATACATAAACATTTGTTCTACAACGATACTAAAATCACACATGGGTACTACTGCTGACTGACTTACAGCTTGAAGGTCACTTTTCGACGAGAGTACTTTTACCTTTGTACCAAAGAAAACAGCGTTATTCTCACATTCAAATTTGTCAATTACTCGTCTTAGTTCGGTTACAACTGATATTAGAGTCAGTCAGTTATTGTGGTACACTCCCCTGCTAGAGATGTTCACCTTAGTAGTGGGGCTATATTCTTTCTGAGCCATCTTTTGGGTTGCCTACATCAGGGGCAATCTTATTGTTCTCTTTTGATTGACAGGTACTCAACCTATTGTTCTGTTAAGTGCTTTTTCATGTCACCCCATTTCCTTTTGATTGGCAGGCGCTTAACCTATTGTCCCCCCTCTGCTCCCTCCCCCTCCTCCAACCCCCTCCCCCTTTGCTGCTACAGGTACACTTCCAGGTCCAAGTTATTGGAATAGCCCCCCCTCTCACTCTTATCAATTTTATTGACTATTTAACTAAATTGATCAATTAGCTAACCTCTCTGGTTGGAAAGTCCCATGCCCTCCTGCGAGGTGGGAAATTCATAATGTAAGAAAAGGGGTTCACTATACTTTCAACTACCTAGTTTCAACTACTTTTAAAGGTCATCCAACCCCTCGCTTTCAACATCAGAAATACAGGCACACAGATCCATGAATGTAGGAAATGTCTTACAGTTTTTGGTAGGTTAGCGAATGAGACAGATAAATATTCTTGTACAAAATACAACTCTTGCATATACATTTACACACTGCAAACAACTCTTCCCTTATTTTTGTTAGGTGTAGTTTTAATAATGCACAATTTAACTTTTAAATTATAACTTATATCCACACTGGAACCATCTATTTCTTTCTCCAACCAGTAACTTGACAAATACAGAGAAGGTATATTCTCGAATTCTAATAAATACCGAATTTTCTTCCCGTAAAGTTCTAACATTCTGCATGGTGTCTGTTGTTCTATGACGTGTCTCCCTACCACTTTCGCGCAACGACGCTCTGAGCATGTTTTTTAGGGAATTGACTAGTTTGAACCTGGGACCTGTTGCTGGTAAGGAGACGCCAGACCACACATGACATGTGGAGTTCAGAAGAGTTCAGTGAGACTAGCGATGATATAACCAAATACTTAATGATTTCAGCGTCAGCTCCACTGCACTCCATGTAAAAGAATCTTAATACTAACTATATTTTGTGGAAGGGGTTCAAGGCTTTCCTATTTTTAGTTAGCTGTTAAAATAACGTCGAAAATGCAGTTAAGTTTACCATTGGAAATGTTATTCTACTCACATTGTTTATAAATTGCACTATTGATAAAAGGAAATGTTTTAATACAAGATGATAAAAACCAACTGTGTTCAACAAAAATGTGAACGAATTTCTACAATGGATCAAAGGATGACCTATGCCATATCACATTTATAATCTAGGTTTAAATTAAGTTTCACAAAAGAGAAAACTATCAAAATGGTCTACAGTGACCCTCAATTATCTTTAATTACTTATCTAACTTGTCATAAATTACAGTGGCTTCTCAATAATTATATAACAGAAAAATCATCGCGTTTCAGATTTTAACTTACGTAGAAAATATGAATACCATGAGCTTTAATTGACGATCGACACTAGTATTACGCAAAATGGGGGTGTAACAGATGAGACTTCTGAAGTTCTGAGTGAAGCTTTATGCGCTGTTATGCGGCATCGCGCGCATTCATTACCTTGCAGGAGTTCGTCAGGGGGCGGCGGGCAGCGCAGCTCCGCTCACCTCGCTGTCTCAGAAGCAACTCTTTCCTAACTTCTCCTTACTACAATTTACCGAAGTTGGTTTAAAAAAACTATCTGGCTGTGTTTTCATCTGACCAATCAGGGTCTCAATGTTAACCTTAAGCTCTGCCTATAAAAATTCTGTCTATCGAATGAGAAACATTATAGTTTTAGTGGTGGGGCAATGTTATTAAAGTTTGCAACGTAACAGAGACGCGAAAAAGTCTCACGCTAAAACATGCAGCTGGTGTGGCCCTTTTAGTGTTATCGTAAGATTTATACTGTTCTTCTGGAGGGCTCTAGCTTTTAACATGTGCTGGGGGGTGGTCCTGGTGTTAGCTGGACACGTGGGTGTCCGTCCCTTATCGTAGGGCCTTCTAGCTTAACACAGTTCTGCTCTTGGCTTCTGTTCTCGTTTCTCTCCTCAGAGCTGCGTCTGTCTCACGGTGGGAAGGTATGACATACATTTAGGCATTCCTGTGTTAGTCTGTAGTATACCATTTGCTCACTCGTTACTCGTATTACTTTGGTCGATTTAATGTCACGATTTATTTGGAGCTATTCGACATACTACTGGATTTGCTTATCATGTAAGGGTTTTCATGGAAGGTGCTGGATTTGCCTGACACCTTACAAAGTACTTGTTTTATGGCTTTAACTGTTAGCTCTGATCGCTCCTGCAGTTCTTCTAGGCGAGAGTATTCAGGGATTTCAATTTTTCCTAGTATCTCCTCCATGACACTATTGTTAAAGTGTTCCCCGTCTTCCTGTATGTATATAGGCAACTCTTCTGCTCCACATTCTTGCGGGATTTCTGTATAGAACTTTAAGTTTACAACCTTCGCAAACGAGTTGCCATTAAAGGTAGTTATTCCATCAGTTTTACACTCGGCAGATTGCTGTTATGTTGTTAGGCAGACAACATCCAGCTCACCACACTTATATGGAATATAACCATCCTTTTTAAGCTGATCAAAATGGAAATGGAGCTTAATAAACACATTTTTCGTGTATCCCTTAGTGTAGTAAACGTTCTCGATTCCACTGATTTCGGCCAGTACATCAAAACGTGACCAGTTTCCATGCCTGTTTATTGTAAATGCCAATTTTTGGTATTCCCCCTTCGTAGTCAGATTTTTCCATCAGTATGTTTAAATTTGCACGTAAATCTGGCCAGCATATTGACAATAGCTTCTTCCTTTTCCAATTGCAGCTTATATTCTTCCTTTATAGCATTTGTCTTCTCCATATACTCCAGTTTCCTTTTCTTTACTTCGAGATCCTCCATTTCTAGTTTTCGTTTACATACACTTAATACATTAACTGCACTTAAAGGAGTAATTTCTTTAATGGGGAATGGTTTAAGTCTGTTTGATACGTTGGTCCACAAGTCTAATAATCGTCTACAAGTAGCTGCTGCAATGTTCTGGGCAACTCATCCATTAGAGCATGGAATTTAACGTCCGATAATTTCACATAATATGTGATAGCCACAGGATTTTTATATTTCTTCTAAACAGTTTACAGTGCTTCCTTGCCGATTTTGTCCAATATTCCTCTCGCCGTCACACTGTCGCTTCCACGTAGGAGAAATGGTAGCTTCGCCTTGACACCATGTGTTGCGGTGACAAACTTGGAGAACTTACTATGTAGATAATAGTTAAATGAGCCACACATCTCCATCTTTAACATTACAGATCGTTCCTTCTCCAACAGCTTTTGACAATCCTTTTGATCACAGATTTTAACTACCATAATGCTATCGCAAAAGGTTTATGTAATAGGAGTAAGGACATTTAAATTCTTCTTGCTAACGAGCGTACTATTTTCAGTATAATTCATGTTACCAATGTCAGGAACAAGATTGTCCAGGTTCTCCTGTAGTAACCTCCTCCCTAATAGTTGAGGCACCTTCAGCACTTTTGAGGAATCCATGTTGATTGACACTTTCAACTATCACAGAAGACTGATTAGTTGCGGCTGTCATGCATCCTTTTATAGTCTACAAATCCGAGATGATTGCACTACCAGTCACGTGATTGCCGATCATACATTCTAAATTTGATTGGATGTGCAGTCCAAATGTAAACTCCTAGCTGAGTTGCGATATTTTGTGCGCAGCCAGTTGGAGGGAAGATGACTGCCCCTCTACGAGTACTACTCTATTCCGCGCCACCAAAGACCGCTATCATGTTCGCGAGTACCACCCTAACCCACACCGCCCAATACCGTTATCATGCTCGGATACTATGATACACTAATCCATCCAGCTGTTGCACTGCATCATACCTCCGAAACAATGTCCGGGAACAGTGCTATACTCTACTGTACGAATTGTGTGCTGTACCACCCCGTCCAAAACCGAATTCCAGTACAGTACCAGACTCTACTGCATGGATATTGCGCTACAATATACCGTCCAAAAACGCGTCCGTGTACTTGCGGGGGGAGGGGGGGGGGGCAGTCGCCTTCCCTCCCACGGACACCCTGTGCACAAAAATTCGCTAACCTACCAAAAATCGTAAGACATTTCCTACATTCATCGATCTGTGTGCCTGTATTTCGGATTTTTGAAGTGAGGGGTTGCATAACCTTGAAAAGTAGTTGAAACTAGGTGAGACAGATCGCTGGTCGATCATCAGCGATCGGCTTGTTATCTTTGGCGCGTCCCTGGGCATGAGCATCTTTGCGTTTTCGGCTGGGGCGCAGGGAACGGCGAGTGGCAGTGGGTTTGGGGCGGCCGGTGAGACTGGCAGAGTTGTGGCTCGGGCGTAAGCACACGTGTGTGATGTCTGCTACGCTGGGCCTGTTTGCTAATCGTGAAACTCCTGCGGCGGTTACTGGTTGCCTGGAAGGCATTTCATATAATCTGTGCCAAGCCTCGCAGTGAGTGGGGAGTCCGGATTTGTGTTGGCCTAGATGTTTGTACAAATTGAGGTGCCTGTGTGAGAAGCACGGCGTGGGCCTGTTGGTTGCTTCGTCCTTCTGGCAGCCACCGCAAGCGCACGTTCGGCCGGGATGTCTACAGTTTGTAGTGTGAACAAGTTCTCGCAGTTCCAGCCTGATTCTTAGCCTGTGTTATTTTTGGGTGCTGACCCCTTGTCTGTTACTGCTTCCAGGTGACCTGTAAGATTTCACAGCAAAACTGTGTTTTTGTGGCATTCTGTGTTCCTGGCTCAGCCTACGCCTAGAAAGGGGAAAGATTTGTGCCTCAACTGAAAGGGGGGGGGGGATCGATTGGACATCTTTTGGAATTCATTAATGATGTAATTTAAAAATATAAAAAGCAATTGTCCTTTCAGAATAAGCGCCTGTTTCTTTGGGACACTGCAGTTCAAACAGGAGTGGTATAATGTTAATGAGTATTTGTTATTCGTCAAATGAAGTGTATTTAATGTCTTGGTGTTTTCTGGGCACACAGCTGTATTATTGAACTCATTTTGAAGTGTTCTGTCAGGGGAATGACTGCTCCCCACTTCAGTGTATTCTTTTGAGGAGTATTGTAAGGTTTTTTTGGATATTTGTCAGTGAGGTGTATTGATTCAATTTGGTTTTTCTCTTTCTTTTGAATTACAGTGAATTGTTTAGTTTATCTGGTTATTGGCTTAAATCGCACTTCACGCAGTAAATCAGCTGTATTGAAATTGTTTTTCTTTTCTTCCTGTTTAATGTCAGACAGATTCTAATGTAACTTCATTTGTTGTTGTTGTTGTTGTCTTCAGTCCTGGGACTGGCTTGATGCAGATCTCCATGCTACTCTGTCCTGTGCAAGCTTCTTCATCTCCCAGTACCTACTGCAACCTACATCCTTCTGAATCTGCTTAGTGTATTCATCTCTTGGTCTCCCTCTACGATTTTTACCCTCCACTCTGCCCTCCAATGCTAAATTTGTGATCCCTTGATGCCTCAGGACATGTCCTACCAACCGATCCCTTCTTCTAGTCAAGTTGTGCCACAAACTTCTCTTCTTCCCAATCCTATTCAATACCTCCTCATTAGTTACGTGATCGATCCACCTTATTTCAGCATTCTTCTGTAGCACCACATTTCGAAAGCTTCTATTCTCTTCTTGTCCAAACTAGTTATTGTTCATGTTTCACTTCCATACATGGCTACACTCCATACAAATACTTTCAGAAACGACTTCCTGATACATAAATCTGTATTTGATGTTAACAAATTTCTCTTCTTCAGAAACGCTTTCCTTGCCATTGCCAGACTACATTTTATATCCTCTCTACTACGACCATCATCAGTTACTTTACTTCCTAAATAGCAAAACTCCTTTACTACTTTAAGTGTCTCATTTCCTAATCTAATTCCCTCAGCATCACCCAATTTAATTTGACTACATTCCATTATCCTCGTTTTGCTTTTGTTGATGTTCATCTTATATCCTCTTTTCAAGTCACTGTACATTCCGTTCAACTGCTCTTCCAGGTCCTTTGCGGTCTCTGACAGAATTACAATTTCATCGGCGAACCTCAAAGTTTTTACTTCTTCTCCATGAATTTTAATACCTGCTCCGAATTTTTCTTTTGTTTCCTTTACTGCTTGCTCAATATACAGAATGAATAACATCATCGAGAGGCTACAACCCTGTCTCACTCCTTTCCCAACCACTGCTTCCCTTTCATGCTCCTCGACTCTTATGACTGCCATCTGGTTTCTGTACAAATTGTAAATAGCCTTTCGCTCCCTGTATTTTACCCCTGCCACCTTTAGAATTTGAAAGGGAGTATTCCAGTCAACATTGTCAAAAGCTTTCTCCAAGTCTACAAACGCTAGAAACGTAGGTTTTCCTTTTCTTAATCTCTCTTCTAAGATAAGTCGTATGGTCAGTATTGCCTCACGTGTTCCAACATTTCTACGCAATCCAAACTGATCCTCCCCGAGGTCCGCATTTACCATTTGTCTGTAAAGAATTCGTGTTACTATTTTGCAGCTGTGACGTATTAAACTGATAGTTCGGTAATTTTCACATCTGTCAGCACCTGCTTCCTTTGGGATTGGAATTATTATATTGTTCTTGAAGTCTGAGGGTGTTTCGCCTGTCTCATACATCTTGCTCACCAGATGGTAGAGTTCTGTCAGGACTGGCTCTCCCAAGGCCGTCAGTAGTTCCAATGCAATGTTGTCTACTCCGGGGGCCTTGTTTCGGCTCAGGTCTTCCAGTGCTCTGTCAAACTCTTCCCACAGTATCATATCTCCCATTTCATCTTCATCTACATCCTCTTCCATTTCCATAATATTGTCCTCAAGTACATCGCCCTTGTATAAACCCTCTATATACTCCTTCCACCTTTCTGCCTTCCCTTCTTTGCTTAGAACTGGGTTTCCATCTGAGCTCTTGATATTCATACAAGTGGTTCTCTTTTCTCCAAAGGTCTCTTTAATTTTCCTGTAGGCAGTATCTATCTTACCCCTAGTGAGATAAGCTTCTACATCCTTACATTTGTCCTCTAGCCATCACTGCTTACCCATTTTGCACTTCCTGTCGATCTCATTTTTGAGACTTTGTAATCGTTTTTGCCTGTTTCAATTACTACTTTTTTATATTTTCTCCTTTCATCAACTAAATTCAATATTTATTCTGTTACCCAAGGATTTCTAGCAGCTCTCGTCTTTTTACGTACATTATCCTCTGCTGCCTTCACTACTTCATCCCTCAGAGCTACCCATTGTTCTTCTACTGTGTTTCTTTCCCCCATTCCTGTCAATTGTTCCCTTATGCTCTCCTTGAAACTCTGTACAACCTCTGGTTCTTTCAGCTTATCCAGATCCCATGTCCTTAAATTCCCACCTTCTTGCAGTTTCTTCAGTTTTAATCTACAAATCATAGCCAATAGATCTGAAACCTGTCAGTATCTCCAGGCTTCTTCCATGTATACAACCTTCTTTTATGATTCTTGAACCAAGTGTTAGCTATAATTAAGTTATGCTCTGTGCAAAATTCTTCCAGACAGCTTCCTCTTTCATTTCTTAGCCCCAATCCATATTCACCCACTATGTTTCCTTCTCTCCCTTTTCCTACTAAGGAATTCCAGTCACCCATGACTATTAAATTTTCGTCTCCCTTCACTACCTGAATAATTTATTCTATCTCATCATACATTTCATCAATTTCTTCATTACCTGCAGAGCTAGTTGGCTTATAAACTTGTACTACTGTACTAGGCATGGGCTTTGTGTCTATCTTGGCCACAATAATGCGTTCACTATGCTGTTTCTAGTAGCTTACCCGCACTCCTATTTTTTTATTCATTATTAAACCTACTCCTGCATTACCCCTATTTGATTTAGTATTTATAACGCTGTATCCATCTGACCAATAGTCTTGTTCCTCCTGCCACCGAACTTCACTAATCCCCACTGTATCTAACTTTAACCTATCCATTTCCCTTTTTAAATTTTCTAACCTACCTGCCCGATTAAGGGATCTGACATTCCACGCTCCGATCCGTAGAACGCCAATTTTCTTTCTCCTGAAAACGACGTCCTCCTGAGTAGTCCCCACCCGGAGATCCGAATGGGGGAATATTTTACCTCCGGAATATTTTACCCAAGAGGACGCCATCATCATTAAATCATACAGTAAAGCTGCATGTCCTCGGGAAAAATTACGGCCGTAGTTTCCCCTTGCTTTCAGCCGTTCACAGTATCAGCACAGCAAAGCCGTTTTGGTTAACGTTGCAAGGCCAGATCAGTCAATCATTAAGGACTGTTGCCACCGCAACTACTGAAAAGACTGTTGCCCCTCTTCAGGAACCACATGTTTGTCTGGCCTCTCAACAGATACCCCTCCATTGTAATTGCACCTACAGTACGGCCATCTGTATCGCTGATGCACGCAAGCCTCCCTCCCAATGTTATTTGAAATAAATGTGTTGGATTGACCTTAATGATATGTGCAATCGAAGTAAGGGACCCAGTCCTTCATTTGTTCTTAACAATGTCGTGTGGTTCAGGTTGTGAGCCCTGTGGTCGGACCACTAGCTAGTTGAAAGTGTAGTGAATCCCTTTTCTTACTTATATGCATTTCCCACCTGGAAGGGGGGGGCATGCCACTTTCCCACCAAAGAGGTTACCTAATTGATCTTTTTAATTAAATAGTCAATGAAATTGATAAGAGTGAGAGGGGGGACCTGTTCTAATAACTCGGCCCTGAAAGTGTACCTGTAGCAGTGAGAGGAGAGGGGTTGGAGGAGGTGGAGGGGGCAGGGTTCTGGACAATAGGTTAAGTGCCTGTCAATCAAAAGGAAATGGGGTGACATGGAAAAGCACTTAACAGAAGAACAGGTTAAGTACCTGTCAATCAAAGGAGAACAATAGGTTTGACCCTGAGTGCATACCTACCCCTGATGTAGGCAACCCACAAGATGGCTCAGAAAGAACATAGCCCCACTACTCACCTTATCTTCGCAGTACAAAGTGTTGGTCAGCTTCTGCTAATAATGGTAACTTACGCTGTCTCACAGTAGATACTACATGACACTTTGATGAAACAGTGTACTGAACACTAATGATGCACTTCATTTGTGAAGGTAAGAAGATCGGGTTTCAATGTTTTCATTTACTTTTCAAAGTCACGCAAACAAAGTCACTCAGTTGCCTCATTCTAAGGTATTAAATTTTGCTTCCAGTACCAAACATTAGTCACCTTCTACTGATGTGAGTAAATTGTGTTCTAACCTTGTGATGACTACATGCCACTTTGCATCTCAGACATCATCATTTTACTGCACAATTGTAAGTTGTTTCACAATACATCATCATATTACAGCAAAATTGTAACAAACTGCACCAGTCGTAGCAAACTGTAAATTTTAGATGTGGAAATACTGTAAGTTATGTCCTTCAGATAATTTTTTGGTAAATAATTCAAGTCATTCAGATACTTTTGAATATGGCGCAAGAAACATTCAGATACTTGTAACATGGTACAAATTTCTGACTGTTTGGAAACTTCTGAATATGGCATACAGTAGCCACTAGCATAAGTGAACTAATTTTTCCATCTTGGATTTTTCAGTTTCTTTTTTCTTAACTTTCTTCTTTAACAACTAGGTTGGTCCTGTTATCTTGCATTCTTGAATTTCGCACCATCTTGGATTTTTTTGATTCCCCGCCAGCACCATCCTGGATTTTTAGGTGACTGCAGAGCCGACTAGCGCCAGACACTTGAAATATGTGACAGGTAGTTGATAGCTATGCTACTAGTGCTGCTGTTCTCTATGGGCGGCACCAAGCCCAGGATTCGGGGCACCAGCTGTGATAGGGGGCGCAGAACAACATTTTCCATCCCTGATATCAGTTTTTACCAGGATTTAGCAGTTCCAGTATCTCTCCTGAACATGGCGGCCACCTAGATTACAGAAATATCTAGTCATGTTGATTTTAGGAACTGGCAGCAAACCCGAAGTAGTTTTGTTTTATCAGTAGCATAATTTAAAATGTTTCTGCAATCATTGCTTATACACATCGACTTCAGATAAAAACTACAATCCGCACTGTTGCTCAATGCTGCATTGAATTCGCGACATTGAGACACACACCTACATCTACGTCTTCATTCATACTCCGCAAGCCACCCAAGCAACCCCACTTTACGTGCCATTGTCATTACCTACCTTTTCTGTTCCAGTCGCGTATGGTTCGCGGGAAGAACGACTGTCGGAAAGCCTCCGTGCGCGATCGAATCTCTCTAATTTTACATTCGTCATCTGCTCGGGAGGCATAAATAGGGGGAAGCAATGTATTCGATACCTCATCCAGAAACGCACCCTCTCGAAACCTGGCGAGCAAGATACACCGCGATGCACAGCGCCTCTCTTGCAGAGTCTACCACTTGAGTTTGCTAAACATCTCCGTAACGCTATCACGGTTACCAAATAACCCTCTCTTCTTTGGATCTTCGACAGTCTCATTTATTATGTACATCTGTTGAATTCAATTTTAGTATTTATCTAAGTAAGTTGATGATTATCATTCTTTAGTTGGAAAGTAACGTATTGGAAATAGACTATGCATCCGTAGCTGACGCCAGGGTCATAGCCCTTTTTTGGGAATTCTGGTTTATAAAAATGCACCTCGCCCTCTGTGTAGGAATCCTATGCCAAGCCAGGAGTCAGCCAGGCTCATAAACCTCCAAGTGTGCAATGTAAGAAAACATGCACATGGACCCATGCACATGTACTCTCGTTAATTTAAACTGTAATTTACAATGAATGACCTGGTAACATTGAAGAGAGGGCTTCTTAAATTAGATTTTATATATGTGCTAGAGGTTATGTGCTCCAGCTAGTTCTACGAAACATGTGAAACAACGATGTTCTCACTACAGTCGACATAATCGTATTGAGAGATTCAACAATTGTTTAGACAATTACGACACTTCTCATTTATTGTTCCATCTCGGTTGCATATTTTTAATTACACTGAAGCCCACAGAGAAACTGCTGTAGGCATGCATATTCAAATACAGAGATATGTACACAAACAGAATACGGCATGTGTGTCTGGCGCAGTTGTTAAATCGGTTACTGCTGCTACAGTGGCAGGTTATCAAGATTTAACTGAGTTTGAACGTGGTATTATAGCCGGCACGCGAGCGGTGCGACACTGTATCTCCGAAGTAGCGACGGACTGGGGAGTTTCCCGTAAGACGGTTTTAAGCGAGTATTGTGAATATCAGAAATACGGTAAAACATCAAATCTCCCACATCACTGCAGCCGGAAAAAGAACCTGCAAGAACGGGATCAACGACCATTGAACCGTTCAACGTGACAGAAGTGCTGCCCTTCCACAAGTGGCTGCAGATTTCAATGCTGGGCCATACGCCTCGCCAGGACCCGACAACACCGGCATTGGGCTGTTGATGACTGGAAACATGTTGCCTGGTCGGACTAGTCTCGATTCAAATTGTATAAAGCGGATGGACATGTACGGGTACGGAGACAATCTCATGAATCCATGGACCCTCCATGTCAACAGGGGACTGTTCAAGCTAGTGGATGCTCTGTAAAAATGTGGAGCGTGTGTAGCTGGAGTGAAATTGTACTCCTGACACATTTAGATACAACTCTCATAGGTGACACGTATGTGAGCATCCTGACTCATCACCTGCGTCTATTCATGCCCATCGTGCTTTCCGACGGACTTGGGCAATTCCTGCACGACAATGCGACACCCCGCACGTCCAGAATTGCTACAGAGTGGCTGCAGGAACACTCTTCTGGGTTGAAACACTTCCGCTGGCCACCAAACGTCCCAAACACGAATGTCATTTGGCATATCTGGGATGCCTTGCAACGTGCTGTTCATAAGAGATTTCCACGCCCTCGTAGTCTTACGGATTTATGGACAGCACTATTAGATTCATGGTGTCATTTCCCTCCAGCAGTACTTTCTTTAGACATTAGCCGAGTCTATGCCGCGTCATGTTACGGTTCTTCTGCAAGCTCGCGGGGGCCTACACGATATTAGGCCGGTGTACCAGTTTCTTTGGCACTTCAGTGTAGATTACATGTTTAGATCTCTCTGGATCGTCTTTAAATCTAAAACATAGTACAAGTTAATATGGACTATATAATATTTTTTAGTAATATAAAAGACAAGAACTGTACTTAAACGTTGAATTCACCTAAGCAGTTGCGTCAGCAACACGTCTTGTCTGCTCAGAACAACATTCCAGAGTATTGTGTTCTGCAGTTTTGGTCATTGTTGTAAATACGTTTATGTTGAAGGTAGGGGGTGGGGGGAAATGGAGTGAGGCTCATTGCGAGAGGGAAAACGAAGCAGGAAGAGAGTGGTGGGATAACTGGGTGTTGTGTGATGTCCTTAGGTTACTTAGGTTTAAGTAGTTCTAAGTTCTAGGGGACTGATGACCATACATGTTAAGTCCCATAGTGCTCAGAGCCAGTCAGAGTGGTGGGATGTCATGATGGTTCAAATGGTTCAAACGGCTCTGAGCACTATGGGACTTAACATCTATGGTCATCAGTCCCCTAGAACTTAGAACTACTTAAACCTAAGTAACCTAAGGACATCACACACATCCATGCCCGAGGCAGGATTCGAACCTGCGACCGCAGCAGTCGCGCGGTTCCGGACTGAGCGCCTAGAACCGCTAGACCACCGCAGCCGGATGTCATGAGTTTAATAATAGGGGTCATGCTAAAATTACAGAAGGTATAATTTTGCAAAAAATTCTCGTTGGAACACTAATATTGTCGAACAGTGGTCATAAAACAGAGAAAGGATGAAGATACTATATTTTCGAACCGTGATTAATAGGTTATTGATACCGCCAGTAAGCGAGAATGTGAGGAATAAAGAAATCGACATTATAAAGCATCCTGCAGTGAGCAACGTTTATACAGTCTCAAAAGTAACTACAGCACTACAGAAAATTAAAAGACAAAAATGGCAGCACCCTAGAAGGTGAACAGCTAGACAAGAACGTAGCGTATATGCCCATGAGTTACACAGGACGGGTTTCAGAAGTTATTGATTGACAATTTCGTATTACCAGTTTTCGTATGGGGCTTAAAACTATGACAGTATTCATTTCAGACGGAGGCCCTGCGTGAGTAGCAAAGCCTCTAAATTCACGGCAGCGGGTGTATATAAACTGCAGCGTGGAAACTGTGCAAAATTTAAGTAGGTCAAACAGGCAGGAAGTTTGAAACATGTTTCAGTTTACAGAAGTTAAACAACATTTGGTGAGCATCTTCTGACATCGAAGCACGCTGTTGATACTGCTGAAACACATTTGGAAGTGCTCCACCATGAACCTAAGGGACACCTCCTCACAAAGTTAGAAGAAACTCAGGTTTTTACACACACCGCCTGGCAACACATTAAATCAGCAGAATGGTTTTATTAACAAGTATTATTTAGAAACTTTGGAAGCTTCTTCCAATCGTCCACCTCACCGTACTGCACATGTGATCAACAGCCCCACTCACCGAGAAGAGACAGCAGCAACGCGTCGGCTCACACACCGCCCTAGCAACAGGCTGACGTGTAGACTGGCTTCTGTAAATACTGC
The DNA here is from genome assembly GCF_023897955.1 of Schistocerca gregaria. NCBI lineage: Eukaryota > Metazoa > Arthropoda > Insecta > Orthoptera > Acrididae > Schistocerca > Schistocerca gregaria. The sequence goes on from NC_064921.1 coordinate 206,463,755, forward strand.
AAAACTGAGCGCCGTACAACGCCATCAGCAGATGCAAATGCATTTAATCGTAACTCTCACACTCTATTCCCTATACATTCAGTTTATGCACATAGCTTCTCGCTTATAATTTGTTGTTTTATATTTTCACAGCTTTATACTTTCAATATTTTGTAAAATTCGTAATATTCAATGGCACTTGAAGCAGTTCTTGGTCCTCATCACAATCCCACTTCGCTAGTTATACATCCGTTGTTAGGGATCTATACTTTTAATATTTAAACCAAAAAATTACACAATTTTATTTTTATACCTTTACAGTAAGAACTTGTGACTTTGTTCAAATGACTTTGTAGAGATGAAAGGTTTCAACTTTGAATATCTTCAGAAACTAATTCAAATTTTTTCGCTGCTTTATTTCCACTTTTATAATCTGCTATTTTATCCCCCTTTTACAATTTTACACATCCAATCTGGTATATTGTCTTCTTGCAGTTTTAGTATAATATGCTCTTTTGTTAAACCCATACCATCCCTGCCCCCCCCCCCCCCACATAGACATACACATACACACACACACACACACACACACACACACACACACACACACACACACACCGCTGTTGCCTTCTTTGCTCACCCTCAGTCCCCCCTCGCTCAGTCCCCCCACTCACTACTTTACGACGTTTACACTGTTCTACACTGTTCTACACTGCTAGTGTTTCAATGAGAATTTTTACATAATTACACGTTCTGTAATTTTAGCATGACCTCCCCATCACCCTCTCCCTGTTTTCTTTCCCTGCCACGATCCCCCCCCCCCCTCCTCCCCCGAGGCTGCGATTCGAACCTGTGACCGTAGCGGTCGCGCGGTTCCAGACTGTAGCGCCTAGAACCGCTCGGTCACATCGCCGGACACTTGGATGATGTCGCCCAGGATACCGAGTAGCATACATGGACATTTTGATCACATTAGCCATACATCAACACGATATCGATCTTTTCCGCAATTGGTAAGCGGGTAATGTATCACGAAGCAAATAGCGTCCACATTGGCGGAATGTTACGTGATACCACGTACTTACACTTTGTGACTATTACAGCACCATCTATCACAAAGCGAAAAAAGTGGTCCAACGTACTACACGAATAAGTAATAAAAATGGGGTTTCCTATTTTTTTTAAAAAGGAGTTGATATCCGTTTGATCTATGGCAGCGACATCTAGCTAGCCAACCATAGCGCCATCTGGTTTCCCACTTCAAGCTAGACGAGTTTCGTTCTTTGTAGTTTTTTCGTTTGACGCTTATTTCGTGAGATATTTGGCCCGGTCATGATTAATGGACCACCTTGTATAGAACAAGATAGGATCTTTCAATTGACGTCAGGTCAGCTTTTAAGGTAGTTTTGATCTCTCTAAAGTTTAAAAAAGGTAAGTAAAAAGTGATTTGCCTTTGACAGAGTTACATTTACTCTTAAATGTAAGAAAGATTCATCGATCGTAATTTGCATTTAACAGTATTTCGTTTATTCTTAAAATAAACAAAAGTTTATCAGAAGTTGCCTGCCTTTAACAGTATCTGATTTATTCTTAAATGGAGCAAAGTTTAAGTAAAATTAACTGGACGTAAAATTAGGTACACAAAAAGTGAGGCTAACACTGTAGAGGGAATCTCAATTTAAGGCAGACTGCATGGCGGCCGCAGCGCCAAGGTAACTTTATCTGTGCGATTTGCTAAAGCATGATTAAAGAACCCCAGTTAAATCGGAATTAAGTCAGCAAATTAGGAATTATGTTACACGCCAAAAACATGTGAAAAACGAAGTGCTCAGATTACGGATCGTGCTACCGTGGAAATGTGGAAACTTACTTCAGCTCTAAGCCAGTATAGTGGGGCAAACAGCCCCACATGGTCATCCTTATACCCTTGATCTCTGAGTATTTCCCTGAAAGATTCTTTCCTCCTTCCCCGGGGGAGGCGACTGACTCTAAGCTATTGCCAAAGTGATGGCCGAATTTTGGAAAGACAGCACAATCCATCCTCTTTGCAAACGCGATAGACATTTTATGTTCGCGATGTTGGTATTAGACAGAAGAAGTGTTATTGCGATTAGTTGGCCCAACCATGCCAACAATGCAATCTCAATGGGTGAATCAAATGTTTGGTTCGCAAACAGAGACTACGCTCCCTTGCTAGGCAGCCAGCGCCACGGCATCGAGCCTCTAGAAAGAAGAACAGACAATCAAGAATTTCATAATCGATTTATCTCCAGAGGGTGGCGAGGCGGACATGATGACCGCCACCCAGACTGGCGTCGCTGACCACACATAATGGTGGTGGCACGGGTCATCCTGACTTACGCTAAGGTTAGCCCACCCTCAAGGATGTGGCTGACGCAGTGAGATTTACCGACAGGCTCTCTACCAACATAAGGATACCCAGTAAGTGAAACTCTGTCCTGGCTTCAGGACGGTGGACAGCGGCTGTTCGATGAAATGTAATTATTTGTTATATACAAACATCCCTTATATTGATACTGTTGTACTAGGCAACCAGTTTGGATGGTCCAACCACGTTATCTTCAGGTCTGTCAATTGAATGACACCAAGTGACATTCATGTGTGCACAAGACAAGGCAACAGTACTCGTATCTCGAACACTGGAAAGTGTGCTACACAGTGTGGCAAAGAAGCAACATGCTAGACGTACAGGAGCATCTCACACAGCCGTGGTGAAACGCGGAGCGCTAAGGGGGTTCGTCGCAGCCACGACGCACTTCTATCACAACTGCTGGGGTTAAGGCGGCTTTCCCCTCCCATCCCCCCGCCTCCCCTGTCGCTGTTCGCGTCGCACCATTACTCCCGCCGTCGTTGTTCCGGGCGTCGCAATTAGCAACTTCCTGCACAAGTCGCGCAGGCTGATCCCACCGTCCCCCTTTGCTACGAGACGCCCGTTTCACGACTGTGGTGCGAATCGGAGGACAGACAGAGTGCAAGTCTGCAGCCACCAAGCTCATAAGGCGTGCCTGCTGCCTCTCTGGGATCAACATACAAGAGGGTGGGACCGCGTAACAAGCAGTGAAAATTCTGCCGTTGGCTCCTTGCTCTCGTTTCAGTGATAGTACACGTTAGTTCTTCCCGTTTCTGATTCCGCTAGCCTTCTCTTGGTAATAGAAGTGTACCCAAAAAGATAGATTACCATACAGAGTCTACATCGCAATAACTGTGAAAAATGCTGTACACACAGCTGCCATGTTTTATACCGTCAAATCAAATTTACCTCTAACGATCGAATACTATCATAGGGCTCCATCAGCTCTCTCCCTCATGTGTATACATATATTCACTGATGACCCTGAACATTATGACCACTTACCTGTTATCGATATAAACCCATCCAGGCAATAGCAGCGACACCTCACGAGAAATGACTGCTAGTCAGACACATGCACGATGCTTGTAGTATCCGTGTAGAGTCTAGGTGTAGAATGGGGAAGGCGCGCGATCTACCTGAGTTTGACCGACGGCATATTGTGATGGCCTGGAGGCTCGGAACTAGCATTTCGGAAACTGCACGACTTGTCAGATGTTCGAGGAGTGCAGTGGCAAGTGTCGTCAAAACGTGGCGAAACTATGGTGAAAACACGTCCAGGTGTTGGGCGTCGTGGTATGTGCAGAGTACAAGTGTGTCTGAATACACAGTGCACCAAACAGTTCTAACGATGGGCATTCGCAGCCAACGACTCATGCCTGTGCCAATGTTAACACCGCGACATCGGAAGATACGACTGGAATGGGCCTGTGACCATCGGCACTGGACGCTGGAGTAGTGACTGAGTGTTGCATGGTCTGATGAATCCCGATACCTTCTTCATCATGTCGATGGGAGGGCACACATCCTGGTCTTCCAGGGTAACAGCTCCTTGACTCCTGTACTGTGGCCGGAGAGAAGCTGGCGACGGCTGCGTTTTGCTCTGGGGAACGCCCAGTTGGGCATCCATGTGTCCAGTGGAGCTCATCAGTGCACCATGAAGATGCCCAACGAGTTTCGTCCACTGGTTACCGACCACGTACACTCCTTCATGACTATCATTTCCCGACTGCGCTGATGTTTCTTAAGAAGACAGTGTGCCATTTCACAAGTCCAGGAGTGTAATGGAGTGGTTCAGGGACACAGTGGCGAGCACCAGTTGATTTGCTGCCCCCCCCCCCCCCCCCCCGCCCCACCCCTGGCCACAACTTTCCCTATCTGAACACATCCGGAATGTGATTGAAAGTGGAGTCAGAACTCATCGTCCCCGGGAATTAAGTGATTTGTGTGTGCAGATGTGGTGCCAATTCCCTCCAGCGGCCTACCAAGACCTCATTGCTTCCATGTCACGACGCTTTGCCACTGGTCATACCGGCTACTAGGTAGGTGGTCATATGATGATGATGGCGTGTGACGAGGGCCTCCCATTGGGTAGACTGCTCGCCTTGTGCAGGTCTTTCGATTTGACGCCACTTCGGCGACTTGCTCGTCGATGGGGATGAAATGATGATGATTAGGACAACACAACACCCAGTCCCAGAGGGGAGAAAATCTCCGACCCAGCCGGGAATCGAACCCAGGCCCTTAGGATTGGCAGTCTGTCGCGCTGACCACTCAGCTACCGGGGGCGGACAGGGGGTCATAATGTACTGGCTAATCAGTGTATAGAGAGATGCTTATGCTTATACTCGTATAACAGTATTTCTTGCTTGTGTGTCACTAGTCTCCCAAAAGGAAGTGTGTCGTTTACATGGATATGTCTTTTTTTATATTACAAATAACTAGACACCTGTATCACTCCCGCATGCTTGTTCCATCATTTAACCACTGATGTGTGATTGAAATCACTGATGTGAGATTTCGTGTGAGTAGCCAGTAGTTGTCTGCTGTGTACGATAGCCCACAAAAGAGTTAGGATGGCAGGTAAGGCTTCTAGATATTTGGTGCCCCCCATCACAAGGGTAGTGGAAGCTGCAGACTGGGGACTGAAAGGGCTACTGTAGGGCTAGGCTAAACTGCAATTTTCCGATATCAGTGATTTCTGTGCAGTTAGCGAATTCACAACTTGCAGCCTATCTCTCCACACTTCACCAGGGCTGTTTCTACGATTCTTGGGACAGTTTGCACGAATTCTGACACTATGGTTTGAATGTCTGAGGTTTCTGCGGGTTATGCGATTTCTGTGACTTCTATGGTTTGCGCGATTTCTGCAAACTCTGTGGTTTCTGTGGTTTGTGCGATATCTGAATCTTCTGTGGTTTCTGCAGTTTGTGGAAATTTCTGCAACTTGTGCAATTTCTGCAATTTCTATGATTACTGTAATTTCTGTGGTTTCTGCAGTTTGCGCGATTTCTGTGATTTCTGTGGTGTCTGCGTTTTGCGCGATTTCTGCAGTTTTTACAATTTGCGCGATTTCTGCAGTTTTTGCGATTTGCCCAATTTCTGCAACTTCTGCAGTTTGTATGGTTTGCCCTATATCTGCGATCTCTACAGTTTGCGCTATTTCTTCGAATTCTGCAGTTTCTGTGGTTTTCGCGATTTCTGGTACTTTTGCAGTATCTGTAATTTCTGCGATTTCTGCGACTTCTGCAGTTTCTACAGTTTGCGCAAATTTTGGGACTTCAGCGGTTTTCGCAATTTCTGCGACTTTTGTGGTTTTCGCTATTTGCACAGTCTCTGTAGAATCTGCAGTTTCCTCGATTTGTGCGGCTTCTGCAGTTGTGCGAGGTCCGCGGCTTCTGTGGTATCTGTAATTCCGTGATTTCTTCGACTTTCGCGGTTTTATCGACTTCTGTGGCTTCTGTAGTTTGCGCAATTTCATCGACTTCTGCAGTTTCTGTGGTTTGCGCGATATCTGTTACTTCTGCAATATACGCGGTTTCTGTGACTTCAGTAGTTTGCACAATTACTGTGGAATCAGCAGTTTGCTTGATTCCATCTACTTCGACGGTTTCTGTGGTTTCTGTGTTATATGCGGTTTCTGCAACTTCTGCAGTTAGCGCGGTTTCTGGGATTTCTGTTGTTTGCGCAGTTTTTGCGGCTTCTGCGGCATCTGGGTTTTTCGCGATATCTGCAACTTCTGCGCTTTGTGCAGTGTGCGCGATTTCTGTGGCTTCTGAGTTACCTGCGGTTTGCACGATATCTACTACTTCTGCAGTGTCTGCGGTTAGCGTGGTTTCTCTAACTTTTGCAGTTTCTGCATTTTGCACAGTTTGTGTGAGTTCTGAGGTTTCTGTAGTTTCGGCAGTTTCTGCGACCTTTGCGATTTCTGCGGATTGCACGATTTCTATGGTTTTTCGTGTTACCTGCTACTTTTGTGGTTTCTGCAGTTTGCGCATTTATATGGGACTTTGTGATTTTTGCAATTTTTACGACTTTTGCGTTTTGCGCGATTTCAATGGCCAATGGCATCTGTGCTATCTGCAACTTCTTCGATTTACGCGACTTCCGTGGCTTCTGTGGTATCCCCATTTTGAAGACTATTGCGATGTCTGTGGTTTGCGCAACTTCTATGGTTTCTGTGGTTTTTGTGGTTTGCACGATTCCATCGACTTTTACAGTTTCTGTAGTTTGCGCGATTTCCGCGACGATTGTAGTTTCTGTGGCTAGCGCGGTTTCTGTGACTTTCGCAGTTCTACAACTTCCATGGTGTGTGCAGTTCGCACGATTTTTGCGACTTTTACAGTTTCTGCAGTTTGTGTGATTTCAGTGCCATCCGTGGTTTGTGTGCTATCTGCTTCTTCTGCGATTTCGGCGGTTTGCGCGATATCTGCAACTTCTGAGGTTTGCACGATTTCTTCTGCTTCTACGGTATCTGCAGTTTACACGGTTTCTGCGACTTCCGTGGTTTGCACGATTTCTGTGACTTCTGCAGTTCCTGAATATCACGCGATTTCTTTGACTTCTGCGATTTCGGCTGTTTGCGCGATATCTGCGACTTTTGCAGTTTGCGCGATTTCTGCTGCTTCTACCGCATCTGTGGTTTCCATGGTTTCTGCGACTTGCGTGGTTTGCGCGATGTATGCAGTTTCTATAGTTTCTGCGTTTTGCGTGATTTCTGCAACTTCCACCGTTTCAGCAGACCTTGCGATTTTTGCCAGCTCTGCGGTTTCTGAAGTTTGGGTGATTTCAACGCCATCTGTGGTTTACGTGACTTATGCGACTACTGGCATCTCTGCAGTTTGCGTGATTTCTATGAGTTTCTGCGACTTCCGTGGTTTGCACGATTTCTGTGACTTCTGCATTTCCTGAATATCACGCGATTTCTTTGACTTCTGGGATTTCGGCTGTTTGCGCGATATCTGCGACTTTTGCAGTTTGTTCGATTTCTGACACTTCTACGGTATCTGAGGTTTGCGTGATTTCTGCTGCTTCTGTGGTTTGCGCGATTTCATCAACTACTGCAGTTTCTGCGTTTTCTGCAACTTCTGCGGTATGTACAGTTTCCACAATTCATGTGGTTTGCGTGATTTCTGCGACCTCTGCAGTTTCCTCGGGTTGCGCGATTTCTTTGTTTCTGTGGCTTGCTTGACTTCTGCGATACTTGTAGTTTGCGCGTTTTCTATGACTTCCGTAGTTTCTACAGACTGCTCGTTCACTGCGACTTCTGCGATTTGCGCGATGTCTGTGTCTTGTGCGTTTTACGCGATGTCTGCATCTTGTGCGATTTGCATGATGTCTGTGACTCACTGCAATTTTCGTGATGTCTGTGACTTATACCATTTATCACCGTAGATGGCGTAGATGTGACACTGTCATTAGTCGCAACTAATAAGTGAACTGTGTCAATACAACCAAGTAATTTGTGCTCGCCTGTAAAGGCGGTTATTTGTCAGGATATACGGTTAACGTTTCAGTTAGAACTGGCTAAGAGTTACGTGAGGTGGTACTACTAAAGTGAGCAAGGATTTTTCCTCAGTTGTTACATGATATATCGATACGAAAGGTGCACTTACTTTAGTCGGCAGAGAAAATTTCATCTCAGGAAAACAGTAGTAAGCATGTTTTACATTTGTTCTTTCTTTGGCTTTAATTTTGTATTAATGGAAAAAGTGTGAAAATATTAATAGTGTAATGTTTAGAATCATAACCTGAAATATCATACAGTAGAGTAATATTTTATGTTTAGAATCGTGACTCTAACCACGTTATTGTGTTCACAGATATCTGAACGACAGTTTTCACTTACTCGATATAGCGATAATTCAAAATATCATTGACAGCATCACTGGAGAAGTTACCATAGGGTCTTTAGGCCATCGTTGTCCGAAGAAGGTTAGTTACTAAGGTTGAGAATGAATGTAGTGAGTTCGCATAAAGCATGCAAAGTGTGAAATTTCCCCCCCACTCAGTCGCTTTCATTGCCGAAAATATTAGTAGTTGTACAATGTGAATTACTTTGCTAGTAATTACTAGCAGTCTGCCCATGTAGCCGCGCGGTCTAACGCGCTGCTTCCCGATTGGGAAGGAGTATCAGTCCCCACCACGAATCCGCCCGGCGGATTAGTGTCGAGGTCCGGCGTGCTGGCCAGGCTGTGGATAGTTTTTAAGGCGATTTTCCATCTAACTCGGCGAATGTGGGCTGATTCCCCTTATTGCGCCTCAGTTACAGTGTGTCAGCGATTGCTGCGCAAACACCGTTTTCATGTACGCGTACACCGTAAATACTCTACCACGCAAACATTTGGGGCTACGCTTGTCTGGTATGAGACGTTTCCGGGGGGATGTGGGGGGTCCACTGGGGCCGAACTGCACAATAACCTTGGGCGCGGTGGGGGGCGGCGGTGGGGTGGGTGGACTGCTGTAGCCTGTTGGGTTTGTGAACCACTGAGGGCTATGGCGGGATGAAGCCTTTCCGTCGTTTCTAGGTCCCCGGTTTATTACAATGCAATACAATTACTAACAGTAGAAAAGTTTAATAATCTTTGTTATTTTCCAGACGCAGTTTCCACTTCGATTACTGGCTGCTCTGTGTATCCATCCACATCTAGGAGAGATAATCCTAAAGATTCAAGACAACTCTTGAAGAACTCGCAGCTCAAAAGGCAGTGTTCAAAAAATGTTCAAATGTGTGTGAAATCTTATAGGATTTAACTGCTAAGGTCATCAGTCCCTAAGCTTACACACTACTTAACCTAAATTATCCTAAGGACAAACACACACACCCATGCCCGAGGGAGGACTCGAACCTCCGCCAGGGCCAGCCGCACAGTCCATGATTGCAGCGCCCTTGACCGCTCGGCTAATCCCGCGCGGATAAATAAATGTGAAATACACTGTGAGTGAGTAATGGAAATTCCATTCTCCCCTGGTTTAAGCCATCGCATACCCCAGAATTTTCTGTCGTGTGCTTACCGATAAAGACTCGCTAGAATGTGATACAGTCCGTCCGTCCCTCCCACCCTGAAATTTTGCTGAAATTTTGGTTGTGATGACAGACTCACCTGTAACGTAGGATCAGCTCTAGGTTTGGGTGGAAGGTTTTGTGTTTTAAGGCTGACGATGTGCAAGTGAAAACAGTGGAAAGCACTGATCTCAGAGTTAGAAGTTGACATCAGGAATAGTTTTAAAGCAATATTTGGGAATACACACAAAAGTTTAACTGCGTATTGTACTGTCGGAAAAAATATCCTTCTTGAATATACACTCCTGGAAATTGAAATAAGAACACCGTGAATTCATTGTCCCAGGAAGGGGAAACTTTATTGACACATTCCTGGGGTCAGATACATCACATGATCACACTGACACAACCACAGGCACATAGACACAGGCAACAGAGCATGCACAATGTCGGCACTAGTACAGTGTATATCCACCTTTCGCAGCAATGCAGGCTGCTATTCTCCCATGGAGACGATCGTAGAGATGCTGGATGTAGTCCTGTGGAACGGCTTGCCATGCCATTTCCACCTGGCGCCTCAGTTGGACCAGCGTTCGTGCTGGACGTGCAGACCGCGTGAGACGACGCTTCATCCAGTCCCAAACACGCTCAATGGGGGACAGATCCGGAGATCTTGCTGGCCAGGGTAGTTGACTTACACCTTCTAGAGCACGTTGGGTGGTACGGGATACATGCGGAGGTGCATTGTCCTGTTGGAACAGCAAGTTCCCTTGCCGGTCTAGGAATGGTAGAACGATGGGTTCGATGACGGTTTGGATGTACCGTGCACTATTCAGTGTCCCCTCGACGATCACCAGAGGTGTACGGCCAGTGTAGGAGATCGCTCCCCACACCATGATGCCAGGTGTTGGCCCTGTGTGCCTCGGTCGTATGCAGTCCTGATTGTGGCGCTCACCTGCACGGCGCCAAACACGCATAGGACCATAATTGGCACCAAGGCAGAAGCGACTCTCATCGCTCAAGATGACACGTCTCCATTCGTCCTTCCATTCACGCCTGTCGCGACACCACTGGAGGCGGGCTGCACGATGTTGGGGCGTGAGCGGAAGACGGCCTAACGGTGTGCGGGACCGTAGCCCAGCTTCATGGAGTCGGTTGCGAATGGTCCTCGCCGATACCCCAGGAGCAACAGTGTCCCTAATGTGCTGGGAAGTGGCGGTGCGGTCTCCTACGGCACTGCGTAGGATCCTACGGTCTTGGCGCGCATCCGTGTGTCTCTGCGGTCCGGTCCCAGGTCGACGGGCACGTGCACCTGCCGCCGACCACTGGCGACAACATCGATGTACTGTGGAGACCTCACGCCCCACGTGTTGAGCAATTCGGCGGTACGTCCACCCGGCCTCCCGCATGCCCACTATACGCCCTCGCTCAAAGTCCGTCAACTGCACATACGGTTCACGTCCACGCTGTCGCGGCATGCTACCAGTGTTAAAGACTGCGATGGAGCTCCGTATGTCACGGCAAACTGGCTGACACTGACGGCGGCGGTGCACAAATGCTGCGCAGCTAGCGCCATTCGACGGCCAACACCGCGGTTCCTGGTGTGTCCGCTGTGCCGTGCGTGTGATCATTGCTTGTACAGCCCTCTCGCAGTGTCCGGAGCAAGTATGGTGGGTCTGACACACCGGTGTCAATGTGTTCTTTTTTCCATTTCCAGGAGTGTATAATTGCATTGTACACTCCATGTTGCATTTTTAATAATTTATGTATGATGTATGTGTGCAATACGAATACGCTTCAAAATACTCATTGGAGCCTTGTCCATTATCTAATATGTTTTTGAAATTATCCTGCAGTTTTAGTTTTTATGATGAAAAAGTGTGTTTAAATATGTCACGTAAACTAGAGGCTGCACTATTAGTTTATCTGTGAGCATAACCTCTATTTGGCATTCACATTCGTTGACTTTACGAATTCTCAACCGGGTATAATTTTTTGCTCGGTCCAAATTTGCTTCTTTGTTCATTTCTTCGACCATAAGTGTGTCATATAGCCATGTCGTCAGGTACTAGGATCTTAGAAGGAAATACCAATGTCGGTCCACAGGTGGCACACGGCATCGAATGTTAACTGTGTATTTTATTTTCTACTTACGACTTCTTGTTGCGATTTATCACAGAAATCGCAAGTAAGTGTCGGTAGCATGTCGCAGTGAAAGACAGTAGTACGAACTGTGGCCATCAGCTGGCACATGGCATTAAACGTTAACTGCGTTATTTATTTACTACTTGCAACTTGTCACTGAACTCACAGCTAGACTTGATAGCATGACACAAGGTTCGCAGAAAAAATTCGAAACTCGGCCAGCAGATGGCACAGGGCGCTGAATGCCAAATGCTAGTTTTAGTTGCTACTTGAGACTTCTTGCCATGACTAAAATTGCAACCAAATTCTGAGAAATTGTTATTCTGAAATCTGTGATTTGTAAAAGATACGCGATGTCTTGCCCACTCCTAGATTACTGTTCTGTTGGAGTTTAGTGAGTATGGACTGATATGTGGGCAGCTCACGGATGGAGGCATCATCTAGAGGGTGGAATCTCCGTCTTCTAAGCTTGTTACTATTGCTGTAGCTGTCGATGTCTGTCAGTCAGTCAGTCCGTCCGCCGTTGCGGCTGCCGCCCGGTGCTCGCTGCTGTAGCTGTTCGTCCGTCCACCTGCCTGTTCGCCGGCGTCGTCGCCGTCGCCAGAGGATTCTGGGCTGCCACCTACTTTCCGACATCGTCCAGCCGCTGCCCGGAGAGATTCACCGGCCTGCTTTCATCGCCTGCCGGAGGGCTGCTGTCCCCTCGTGCTGCTGGCTTCTTCGCCGCTGCCGCCTCCATCACCGCTGCCGCCGCCGCCGCCGTCTTTGCCCCCCTCTCGCACGCCGCCACCATGTCCCACCCCACCACCTCTATTATTTTCACCTTCTCCTTCGCTGTTCCAACCACCATCACATGGAGCTCATCCTCCACCCCCATTCCCGTCCTTCCCTCCCTCTCTGTCCACCCTACTTCTCCGCCTTTTTCGGCTATAACTACCCCCAACTCTCGCTCCCCTGTCACTATTGCCACATCGACATATACAGACTTTCTGGCGCTCCCTGCACCACCTCAAAGCCAGCACGGATTTTGGCTCGCCATTCCACATTCTCTGTGCCACCCACACCCTCTCCTTTTCCGTCATCCGCCCCTCGGGGCAGTACTGCCCCTTGCCATCTCCCCCTGCAACCCATCTCCCAGCCCCCTCTCCACCCTGTCGTGACTGCGAAACCTTCCAAATGCCCTAATGTTGACCCTTCCCCTGCAATCTCCTCATAGGAAACCCCCGAGCCCCGTGAACCACCCACCCATCCCCAAGGACATGACCCCGACACCCACACATGCCACCCACACCTTTGTTCTTTCCAATCCTGACCCTAAATTCCTTTATGCCCATACGCTCACCATGGCCATCCATAAATTCTACCCCAATGCCCCCATCTCCCTTCTTATTCCTCGCAAGGACATGGTCCTCATTAAATCCCCCAATGCTTCCTTCCACACTGATCTCCTCTCCCACATCCCACGTATCCAATATGGCCAATGTGCAACCCTCACTTCCTACCACACCCCATCCTCTCCCCATCAGCCTCAACACTCCCGATGTCCACCCAGCTTCACCGCCGTGAGCATGAAACTTAGCCCCGTGGTCACGGAGGCTGAGGTGTTGGCGGAAGTTAGTGCCCAGCCCTACATCAAAATCTGCTCGACTCGTTGCATCTTTAACGATGCCGGGCCGACTTATCTAATGCGAATATTCACTGAATCTTTCTCCTCCAATGACCGCCTCTTTACCGAACGAGCCCTCATATACAATCGCTGCCACAAAGTGGACCCCTCCCACTCCCCAGTCCAATTCTACCGCTGCCAACACGGTGTCACATACAATGACCATGTTACCTCTGCCTGCAAGAACCCCCCTACCTGTCCCTACAGCAAGGCTTCCCACTCCCTAAAGAACTGCCCCAATCTCACCTCTCCCCCATCCTGCAATACCTGTAACAAACCACATCCTACCTATTCCTCGAAGTGTAAAGCGGAACATCCTCCAGTCACCCCTGAGGTCACTGTCCCTGTCCATCTCTTGATGACCACATGACCCCATCCACCCCAACCACTCGCTCTCCCCTTTGCCTATTGCAGAGGAAATCATCTGTTTCATCACCATTGTGCTCCAAAAAGTCCACCCCTTCCAGCACTCCCACACCCTTTCCCAAATCACCCTCACTGCCTGTTCCATCTTCCACCTTACCAGCTATGCCATCTACTCCCACAACCAGGCCCATTTCACCTTCACCTCCCTCACCACCCTCGTCTAACTCTCCCCTCCCATGGTGCAACAACACTACAGTATCCTGTACCACAATAATTGCTCCCTGCCCACCCACAAACGTCTCTTCCTCCACACCCTTCATAAGCACCACATGGATGCCTTCCTCCTAAATGAAACCTTCCTCCAACCCCATATCTCCATCTCCACAGCTCCTTACATCCTTCACCACACCAATAGCCTGTACCCTCTGGAGTGTGGCAGAGTTGCTATAGGCCATCTCATGCACCTCCCTGTTTGGCCTCAACCTCTCCTTAACAATCGTGCCGAGCATCTCACCCTCAGCCTCTTTTTCCCCTCTCTTATCATCACCTGTGCCACCATTTATGTCTGCCCTCACACCCCCATCCTGTACGATTTCCTGGCCCACACTGACTGCACCTTCTCCACTTGTGTGATTGCCACCCACCTCGATATCCACAGCCATGCTCCTGCCGAACTCCAGTGGTGGCATCAGTTTATCATCACCCTCCAGGGAGACCTAGTTCCCCTCCCCCAGCACACCACTCCTGATATGATCCTTATCTCTCGCAACCTCCTTGGGGGCATCACTGCAGATGTCCTTGACCTCATTGGCAGTGACCATGCTCCTGTTCTCCTCACTATCTCTAATGGCCGCCATCTCTGCCCTGCTCCTTGCCCTGATGTCCCTCCTACTCCATTCACACCCAGGTTGAAGGCCACGGCCTTACCCTCCAATCTCCTGATGACATCTCCCGCACTGCTGCCTTTCTGCACCAGACCTTGTCTGATGCTGTCTCCACCCATATCCCCACCAAAGCCATCCACCTTCACTGCCCAGCCCTGCCCCCACAGGCCATCCTTCTCCTCTGAGAATCCCACCACCTCTACTACAGTTTTCTCTGCACTCGTGACCGGGACACACTTGCCCACCACCGGCAATTACAAAGATCCATCCGCAACCTAACTTACTGCGAAGAAATGCTGCCCATGGCACCAGGCATGTACACAACTCAACACCACACTCCCAATAAACCCTTCCAAGTATTGGTCTGCTTTCCACTGCCTTACTGTGAACTGCCCCACAGCCCAGTACCCTCTCCACCTTGATGACTGTCCCTTTCCTGACAACCTCAGTAAGGCCAACCACTTTGTCTCTCACCTAACTGATGTTTTTCCATCCCAGATACTCCCAAATTTGATTATTCCCTCTCCCATGACGTCATCAACCATATGAATGCCTCTGTTCCTCCCCTTGCTCCTAGCTTCTAGTACTTGGGCCACACACCACCATCTGAACTTAACACTCGCATCACTACACAGGACATCAGCCTCACACTTCGCACTAAATACAACACTGCTCCCAGCCATGAGCATGTTACCTCCCGCCACCTCAAACACTGCCCTCCCTCCTTCCTTGCAGTCCTTGCCACCCTCTACAACGTCATCCTTGTCACTGGCTTCTACTCCGATCTGTGGAAAACCTCCCATATTCTGATGTTCTCCAAACCTAACAAGCCTCCATCTGATGCCTCTTCCTATCATCCGATTTGTCTCACCTCAGTGTTCAGCAAGCTCTTGGAAACCATTCTTATTTGGAGTATCCATCACCACCTCCACTGAAACCACCTCCTTCCCAACACCCAATGTGGCTTTCGACCTTTCTTCTCTCCCAATGACTAACTCCTACACTTCGCTCATCTCCTTTCCCTGCAGCTTAACTCCTGTCACTCCACCATTTTTGTCTCCCTTGACCTCAAAAATGCCTACCACCAAGTCTGGCATCACAATGTCTTCTTTAAACTCCAAACCTATGCCCTTCCTGTCAACTACATCCATCTGATGCTGTCCTTCCTCTCCCGCCGCCCCTCATATGTTACCATCCATTATGCCAATTCCCACATCTTCTACCCTTCTGCAGGTGTGCCCCAGGGCTCTGTCCTCTCCCCTCTCCTCTACCTCCTGTACACAGCTGATATGCCCCCCCCCTCTCCAGTACACTTACTGCAGTATGCCGATGACACTGCATTCAGTGCCCTCACTCCTACCCTCCAATGGTCCAAATGCCATTTCCAAAATCACATTGACCTTTTTGCCACAAGGTGTAACCAGCGGCTCCTGAATATCCATCCTTCCAAGACCCAGGCAATCATTGTAGGTCATAGAACTTGCTCCTTCCGGCTCCTGGATTTCTCCGTTACCTCTCATTGACCGTCACCTCACGTGGATCCCTATCTCCACTTCATCCAATCCAAAGGCCACAACCGCCCCTGACTCCTCAAACTCCTCTCTAGCCAGACAAGGGGGTTGCACCCCTCTACCATCCTCCACACCTACAAATCCTTAATCTGTCCCATCCTCTGTTATGCCAGTCCCACCTGGATATCTGTACCCCCCCCTCCCCAAATTCTATAAGTCCCTCCAGATCCTTGAGCGTCATTCACTCCACCTTGCCTTCTGTATGTGCCTCCCGTCCCCCACGCAGATCCTCTATGACCTCATTCCTTTCCCCCGTCTGCTTCGACATGCCTTCGCTGTTGTGTCCTCCCTACTCTCCACCTATACACCCTTCATCTCTTTTCCAAGGTGGCTTCCGTCAACTCCCCCTCACAGATGATGCCTTCTCTCACTCCATTTATCCCTCACCCCCCCCCCCCTTTCCTCTGTCCTTCCGCTGGGCTCTCTCTTCCTCCCTTCCATCCTGTTTTCTCCCCACTTACCCTCTCTCTGCCTCCCTTCTCTCCCCCCGAGTACTTTGTATTCCCCTCCTCTGCCTTTCCACACTCCCTGTCGCGTCTGCCCAGCACCCCCGCCCCTTCTTACGCGTCCTCGTCCTCAATTGCCTCCTTTCCCTCCCCCCCCCCCTTCGTTTTCCTCTCCGTCCCTCCCTTTTCTTTCCCATCATCTGTCCAGGTTCCCCCCAACTGCCCTCGGCTGTGGTATGTAATATTTGTGCCTACTTTTTAGTGGAGTGCTCAAGTGAATGTTCAGTGTTGTTCGGCTTCCCAAAGAGTTGCGAATAGAAATCATGCTGTCGCTGGGTGTGAATTTGATATCTCTTGTGAACAGAAACCAGATTGTCGCCGTGTTTTTTAATTGTCCGTCTATTATGTTACCTATTTGCTTCATATGTATTTTATTAGCAACCCTTTGTTTTATGTTTTAAGTGCCACGATTTTCCGCCATTTTAGAATTTAATTATTTATTATCTTCATCTTTTTAAAACAAATTCTGTAGGCTGAAGAGTGGCATACTAAGCTGCTGCGAGCCCGCCCTCTTCTGGGGGAATCGAAACTCAATAAAGAAAAAGAAAAAAAGATGGAGGCATTTGAATTTTTTAGTATGTGAACTTCAATTGTTATTCCTTATATCTCTTTGGCACTCAGGAGTAACTATGCTAGTTAACGTGGGAATATTTTAACATGAATATTAAAAATCATTCTTGAGCTTTTCAGTAAGAATATTTTGAGTGTGAGTGGGTTAGGCTCGGTGTGTAGGGTAGAACAAAAATACTTTGGCTTGTCAAACCGAATTCATTCTCAGTATATAGAGTAAGCCCCCCCCCCCCCCCCCCCCCCCCATGAACCGTGGACCTTGCCGTTGGTGAGGAGGCTTGCGTGCGTGAGCGATACATGTAGCCGTACCGTAGGTGCAACCACAACGGAGGGGTATCTGTTGAGAGGACAGACAAACGTATGGTTCCTGAACAGGGGCCGCAGCCTTTTCAGTAGTTGCAAGAGCAACAGTCTGGATGATTGACTGGTCTGGCCTTGTAACAATAACCAAAACGGCCTTGCTGTGTTGGTACAGCGAACGGCTGAAAGCAAGGGGAAACTACGGCCGTAATTTTTCCCGAGGGCATGCAGCTTTACTGTATGATTAAATGATGATGGCGTCCTCTTGGGTAAAATATTCCGGAGGTAAAATAGTCCCCCATTCGGATCTCCGGGCGGGGACTACTCAAGAGGATGTCATTATCAGGAGAAAGGAATAGGTTAAAGTTAGATATAGTGGGAATTAGTGAAGTTCGGTGGCAGGAGGAACAAGACTTCTGGTCAGGTGACTACAGGGTTATAAACACAAAATCAAATAGGGGTCATGCAGGAGTAGGTTTAATAATGAATACGAAAATAGGAATGCGGGTAAGCCAATACAAACAGCATAGTGAACGCATTATTGTGGCAAAGATAGATACGAAGCCCACACCTACTACAGTAGTACAAGTTTATATGCCAACTAGCTCTGCAGATGACGAAGAAATTGAAGAAATGTATGATGAAATAAAAGAATTTATTCAGATAATGAAGAGTGACGAAAATTTAATAGTCATGGGTGACTGGAATTTGGTGGTAGGAAAAGAGAGAGAAGGAAACGTAGTAGGTGAATATGGATTGAGGCTAAGAAAGGAAAGAGGAAGCCACCTGGTAGAATTTTGCAGAGTGCACAACTTAATCATAGCTAACACTTGGTTCAAGAATCATAAAAGAAGGCTGTATACATGGAAGAAGCCTGGAGATACTGACAGGTTTCAGATAGATTATATAATGATAAGACAGAGATTTAGGAACCAGGTTTTAAATTGTAAGACATTTCCAGGAGCAGATGTGGACTCTGACCACAATCTATTGGCTATGAACTGTAGATTAAAACTGAAGAGACTGAAAAAAGGTGGGAATTTAAAAAGATGGGATCTGGATAAACTGAAAGAACCAGAGGTTGTACAGAGTTTCAGGGAGAGCATAAGGGAACAATTGACAGGAATAGGGGAAAGAAATACAGTAGAAGAAGATTGGGTAGCTTTGAGGGATGAAGTAGTGCAGGCAGCAGAGGATCAAGTAGGTATAAAGACGAGGGCTAGTAGAAATCCTTGGGTAACAGAAGAAATATTGAATTTAATTGATGAAAGTAGAAAATATAAAAATGCATTAAATGAAGCAGGCAAAAAGGAATACAAACGTCTCAAAAATGAGGTCGACAGGAAGTGCAAAATGGCTAAGCAGGGATGGCTAGAGGACAAATGTAAGGATGTAGAGGCTTATCTCACTAGGGGTAAGACAGATACTGCCTACAGGAAAATTAAAGAGACCTTTAGTGATAAGAGAACCACTTGCATGAACATCAAGAGCTCAGATGGAAACCCAGTTGTAATCAAAGAAGGGAAAGCAGAAAGGTGGAAGGAGTATATAGAGGGTCTATACAAGGGCGATGTTCTTGGGGACAATATTATGGAAATGGAAGAGGATGTAGATGAAGATGAAATGGGAGAAACGATACTGAGTGAAAAGTTTGACAGAGCATTGAAAGACCTGAGTCGAAACAAGGCCCCCGGAGTAGACAACATTCCATTGGAACTACTGACGGCCTTGGGAGAGACAGTCCTGACAAAACTCTACCAGCTGGTGAGCAAGATGTATGAGACAGGCGAAATACCCTCAGACTTCAAGAAGAATATAATAATTCCAATCCCAAAGAAAGCAGGTGCTGACAGATGTAAAATTACCGAACTATCAGTTTAATAAGTCACAGCTGCAAAATACTAACGCGGATTCTTTACAGACGAATGGTAAAACTAGTAGAAGCCGACCTCGGGTAAGATCAGTTAGGATTCCGTAGAAATGTTGGAACACGTGAGGCAGTACTGACCCTACAACTTATCTTAGAAGCTAGATTAAGGAAGGGAAAACCTACGTTTCTAGCATTTGTAGACTTAGAGAAAGCTTTTGACAATGTTGACTGGAATACTATCTTTCAAATTCTGAAGGTGGCGGGGGTAAAATACAAGGAGTGAAAGGCTATTTACAATTTGTACAGAAACCAGATGGCAGTTATAAGAGTCGAGGGACATGTAAGGGAAGCAGTGGTTGGGATGGGAGTGAGACAGGGTTGTAGTCTCTCCCCGATGTTATCCAATCTGTATATTGGGCAAGTAGTGAAGGAAACTAAAGAAAAATTTGGAGTAGGTATTAAAATCCATGGAGAAGAAATAAAAACTTTGAGGTTCCCCGATGACATTGTAATTCTGTCAGAGACAGCAAAGAACTTGGAAGAGGAGTTGAACGGAATGGATAGTGTCTTGAAAGGAGGATACAAGATGAATATCAACAAAAGCAAAACGAGGATAATGGAATGTAGTCGAATTAAGTCAGGCTATGCTGAGGGAATTAGATTAGGAAATGAGACACTTAAAGTAGTAAATGAGTTTTGCTATTTGAGGAGCAAAATAACTGATGATGGTCGAAGTAGAGAGGATATAAAATGTAGACTGGCAATGGCAAGGAAAGCTTTTCTGAAGAAGAGAAATTTCTTAACATCGAATATAGATTTAAGTGTTAGGAAGTCATTTCTGAAAGTATTTGTATGGAGTGTAGCCATGTATGGAAGTGAAACATGGACGATAAATAGTTTGGACAAGAAGAGAATAGAAGCTTTCGAAATGTGGTGCTACAGAAGAATGCTGAAGATTAGATGGGTAGATCACATAACTAATGAGGAAGTATGGAATAGGATTGTGGAGAAGAGAATTTTGTGGCGCAACTTGACCAGAAGAAGGGATCGGTTGAGAGGGCATGTTCTGAGGCATCAAAGGATCACCAATTGAGTATTGGGAGACCAAGAGATGAATACACTAAGCAGATTCAGAAGGACGTAGGTTGCAGTAGGTACTGGGAGATGAAGAAGCTTGCGCAGGATAGAGTAGCATGGAGAGCTGCATCAAACCAGTCTCAGGACTGAAGACCACAACAAGAACATATAGAGTAAGTTTACTAACCGAAATTAAGAGACGTGCGAACTGTATTTTAGATCGTTCATGAGTTTTTATTTTATTTTTTTAAAATTTGAAAGTCGGTGGCTTTGTACAGCTACTGGAATTTGGAAGTAGGTATCTTTGTGCAGCTACTGTGGTACGTGGTCGTTGGCAGAGTCTAAGCCCATTCTTTGTTAACCTACAGTAAATCTGTGCACTTTCAGTGAGTGAGCATTATATTAAATGCATTACCAATTTGTAGTGAATTTTCCTGTTGTAAATCGATGTTTTTCACTGTAGGAATGTAGATTTCTAAACAGTTTATGAATAGAGTAAAGTGTATTGCATCTTTACAATCAATAAGTAGATTGAGTTAAATCTGTAGTGTGAAATATGTATCTGCTGAGCCAAGTTATTTTGTAACTTAAGAATTCAGCGCTTCAGAGTACCTCCACTGTTTGTGGGACTTGATTGCATTTAGTTCGTCCATTTTTTTTCAACGAGTGCCCACACCTTCAGCATTCGTGGATCATTTGTACACTCCACTATATTTCTGTAAATGTTGTCAATTGTATAACTGGGGTGTTATGCCTTGTGCGGTCATGTGTTGATCAGCCCGCGTTCTATCCAAGATACTCTTCTGAGTAGTCATATTGTTTTGTGGTAGTTTGGTAGTAATAACGCGGTGTTTATTTCGGTATGTTGGTGCGTTGTTGTATCAGTGGCTGTACGAGCACTAGATTCTTTTTACTAATTCCTGTACCCCATCGTTTCCGAATCAACCCACAATAGTGTTCGATTTGGTGCTCTAATGTATTTCCTGAATCTTCATGTAAAGTAGAGGACCCCACTAACATATTACGAGTATTTTGTGAATGCTGCTGTTTTATCTGTACTTGGTCCACGTTCAATCAAACTTTAATAAGTAATACCGAACGTAATTTACGATTTATATCTTGAAATCCCATCCTATTTTCTCTAATGTGGAATAATGAATTGAAAACCTCGTTAGTAATTTAGAAACCTTGCTCTGTCTTTCTAGTTAATATGTTAGATGTAAAAGATAGTTACCCGTTGCACTTTCTTTTTAAATGTTTATCAGATGCAAGCGGTGAATGTACCTACAGTTAAATCTTAAAGACGAGGACCTCCCTTTAACCTGAAGTAACTATTTCAATCTATCCTCCACTTGCACATTTTAGTAATAACAGATATGTTAAATTATACATCACTTTTCAGTGACAGTAACATCTACAGTTCCAGGCCATCAACTGCGTGACATTCGTAACGAGAAGAGATGTCTGGTAAATTCACTTTAGGATCAGTCTTCGTATGGTCAAATACACTCGATTTCACACAAAAATTATATCCAATGCAGAAAAATGCTGTACTGTTTAGGAGACATGCAAAGTCCACAACTTTTTGGGAATAACAGAGAGTTCAGAGAGAAGTTTTAGAAAAGAGTATTTTTACGTAAATCATATGTAACTTGTGGTTAATTTTCGTTTTAATTTGAAATAAATGTTGTGCTACGTTGGTCAAACACGGAAACTCTGTTCATAGCTTACGGCCAATACGAACTAACCTACCCAGCCAGTCCCATACGCACGAGAACCGTAGGCTCTTCATAAGTTCATTGAATTAATAATTGAGACCCTAACCTAGCGGAACCATATTTCTTCAGAATCAGATTGTCACCCGCTTGTAATTTATATCTAATCTTCCCAAAATTACTATCCATATACTTATGAACACAATATTCCTTTTACATAAAGTAATTTGCACTTGCATGTTTTGTTTTAAGAACAAAGGCTCTGCGCGTCAGAAACAATGCGCAACACAAAAGAGAAGTACGGGAAACACAAGATCACTTTTTTTTTAATTTTAAACTTTCATGACGCTGAAATAAGTTTAGAGAAAGAAGGTAAGTCAATAGCTTTGAAATTTGGAGATTGGCTTTCAAACCATGACGACGAAATGAATAGGCTTTACCTTTTGTCAGATCATAGTTTGGAACTTTCGAAGGATTTTGACAGTCATGATCACTATGCAAGTACTGACTGGAATGATATTGATGACGTGTTAGATACTAACGTTTTAATTCAGGAAAAAATACTAAGAATTGAGAACTGTAATGACAGTGATAGGCAGGACCTTTTTTGACATCTTAGAATCACATTCCACAGTTTTTACTAACAAAACAGAAACAATTAAAGGATTTCAGTACTAATTTCGTGTTCGTGAGCATACAAAATTTTTCGTCAGATCATACGAAATTCCAGCACTTATAGGAACCATGTTAAAACGGAAATACAATCTATGATTGACGAGACATTATCGAACCAGTGGTAGGCTCATACAATAATCCATTACATGTTCTGAGGAGAAAAACGGATCGATCAGGCTTCTTTTAGATTCCAGACAAATAAATACCATAATCATTCCTGAAACATATAGGCTGCAAACGTTAGAAGAACGTCTTCAAAATTTCACTGGAGTAAAGGAGTTGTCTTCTGTTGATCTCAGATCCAGCTTTTCTCAAACTGAACTTCATCGAGAATGTAGAAAATATAGACGGTCGGTGTGGCCGAGTTGTTCTAGGCGCTTCAGTCTGGAACCGCGCGATCGCTACGGTTGCAGGTTCGAATCCTGCCTCGAGCATGGATGTGTGTGATGTCCTTAGGTTAATTAAGTTTTAAGTAGTTCTAAGTTCTGGAGGACTGATGATCTCAGATGTTAATCCCATAGTGCTCAGAGCCATTTGTAGAAAATATACGGCTTTTCTTTGTTTTCGGCGTTTGTTATCAATTTCGGAAACTTCTTTTTGCTATGTAGCCTGTTTGTATGTTGGCAGCGCTATGGACTGTTAATATAGCTGACAGCGCTCCGCGCCCTCGTCAAGAGATTCTGTGGTTGGACGGACTAGCAGTTAGCTAGTGGATAGGAAAGTGTATGGATTTTTTTTTTCTTAGTGGAAACACTGGGATGGTCTGTGTTGGTAGGGTATTACTTTGTAAAGTGAGACGTAAGGAAATGTATGATGACTTATGTTTGATGGGTAATGTTTGGGCAGTGGAATTATTGTCAACTATATAATTTTTGTAACTGGATTTCACATGTGTATGGTAATTTTTTTAAATTCATTGTTTGCTCTTCAACATAATCTTTCTTTGCTAACCATATGCTTCCTAGAAGTTAGAGTCTCCAGTAGAATATTTTTATTTAGCTGGCTGTAGTTGCTACTTGCTGTAATTGCTGTAGTTCGTGTTATGAAGATTTCCCGTGAGGCTAGTGACTTATATATAAAGGGATTCGTGATCGAGATGAGTTCAGGTAATTATCAGAGTTGGAGTAGTTTCATATTTCTTTAATTTCATATTTTTTGGATTTTTGTTATTGTTAGAATTTCTGTCAATTCAGGGCTTTTCTTTTTTGTTAATTATTCGAAGCCATGTCGTCACTGTGTAACAGTAAGATTGCGTTGGGCTTCTATATCGTGGATAATAAATGAATAGGTTAAATATGAGTTGTCTTTGTCAGGGAAAATTCTGAAGGTCAGTTTTTAAATCATAAAAATAATTAAAGACTTAGTTTCACTCTAATCAAGATTGGAGCTATAATTTAAAACATGTAACAATTAACTTTATGACTTAAAACTAGTAAAAATTGCCTGCCATTCTGCCTGTGATCCATATTTTCTAATGCGAAATATACTTCATTTAAAATGTATCAGAAAGCTGCGAAAACAAATACTGCGGTAGTCGGAGGCGACTTCAACCTACCTAGTATGGACTGGGATGTCTATGGATTCATTACAGGTGGTAGGGATAAGCCGTCGTGTGAATTACTTTTGAACACATTATCAGAAAACTGTCGTGAGCAGCTAAATCGACAGCCAATGCGTAATGCAAATATTTTAGATCTAGTAGTCACGAACATACCAGACCTCATCGACGGTGTCAGTGTTGAGACAGGGATTAGTGATCATGACGTTGTCATTACGACTATGGTTCCGAAAGTTAAAAAGTCGGTCAAGAAGGCTAGGAGAGTATTCTTACTAGAAAGGGCAGATAACCAGTTGCTAGCATCCCACTTAGTAAATGAATCGACTTCATTTACTTCCGGTACGATGGACGTGGAAGCATTATGGGCAAATTTTAAACACATTGTTAATCTCGCATTGGACAGGTATGTACCGAAAAATTGGGTTACGGACGGAAAAGACCCTCCGTGGTTTAACAGCGCAATTCGGAGAATGCTCAGGAAGCAAAGGCAGTTGCACTCGGGATACAAGAAAGATCGGGGAGAATGAGGACAGGCAAAAGTTAGTAGAGATTCGTGCTGCTGTAAAAAGAGCGATGCGCGAAGCATTCAACCACTACCACCGTCATACCTTAGCCAAAGATCTTGCTGAAAACCCAAGGAAATTCTGGTCATACGTAAAATCGGTAAGCGGGTCGAAGGCTTCCATCCAGTCACTCACTGATCAGTCTGGTCTGGCAACGGAAGACAGCAAAACGAAAGCTGAAATTTTAAATTTTGCATTTGAGAAATCTTTCACGCAGGAGGATCGTACAAACATACCGCCATTTGAGTCTCGTACAGATTCCTGTATGGAGGACATAGTGATAGACATCCCTGGGGTTGTTAAGCAGCTGAATGGGTTGAAAATAAATAAATCGCCAGGTCCTGATGGAATTCCAATTCATTTTTTACACAGAGTACTCTACTGCATTGGCTCCTTACTTAGTTTGCATCTATCGCGAATCTCTCGCCCAACGTAAAGTCCCGAGCGACTGAAAAAAAGCGCAGGTGATGTCTATAGAGAAGAAGGGTAGAAGGACGGATCCTCAAAATTACAGACCAATATCCTTAACATCGGTGTGTTGCAGGATTGTCGAACATATTCTCAGTTCGAATATAATGAATTTCCTTGAGACAGAGAAACTGCTGGCCATGAATCAGCACGGCTTTCGAAAGCATCGCTCCTGCGAAACGCAACTCGCCCTATTTTCACATGATATCTTGCGAAGGGTATCAGACGGATGCCATATTCCTTGACTTCCGGAAAGCGTTTGACTCGGGGCCACACTGCAGACTCCTAACTAAGGTACGAGCATATGGGATTGGTTCCCAAGTATGTGAGTGGCTCGAAGACTTCTTATAGAACCCAGTACGTTGCCTTGATGGTGAGTGTTCATGGGAGGTGAGGGTATCATCTGGAGTGCCCCAGGGAAATGTGGTAGATCTTTTGGATAGGGTGGATAGCAATGTGCGGCTGTTTGCTGATGATGCTGTGGTGTACGGGAAGGTGTCGTCGTTGAGTGACTGTAGGAGGATACAAGATGACTTGGACAGGATTTGTGATTGGTGTAAAGAATGGCAGCTAACTCTAAATATAGATAAATGTAAATTAATGCAGATGAATAGGAAAAAGATTCTTGTAATGTTTGAATACTCCATTAGTGGTGTAGCGCTTGACACAGTCACGTCGATTAAATATTTGGGCGTAACATTGCAGAGCGATATGAAGTGGGACAAGCATGTAATGGCAGTTGTGGGGAAGGCGGATAGTTGTCTTCGGTTCATTGGTAGAATTTTGGGAAGATGTGGTTCATCTGTAAAGGAGACCGCTTATAAAACACTAATACGACCTATTCTTGAGTACTGCTCGAGCGTTTGGGATCCATATCAGGTCGGATTGAGGGTGGACATAGAAGCAATTCAGAGGCGGGCTGCTAGATTTGTTACTGGTAGGTTTGATCATCACGCGAGTGTTACGGGAATGCTTCAAGAACTCGGGTGGGAGTCTCTAGAGGAAATGAGACCTTCTTTCTGTGAATCGTTTCTGTGGAAATTTAGAGAGCCAGCATTTGAGGCTGACTGCAGTACAATTTTACTGCCGCCAACTTATATATCGCGGAAAGATCACATTTTATATCCTCTCTACTTCGACCATCATCAGTTTTTTGTTCCCCAAATAGCAAAACTCCTTTACTACTTTAAGTGTCTCATTTCCTTATCTAATTCCCTCAGCAACACCCGACTTAATTCGACTACATTCCAGTATCCTCGTTTTGCTTTTGTTGATGTTCAACTTGTATCCTCCTTTCAAGACACTGTCCATTCCGTTCAACTGCTCTTCCCAGTCCTTTGCTGTCTTTGACAGAATTACAATGTCATCGGTGAACCTCAGAGTTTTTACTTCTTCTCCATGGATTTTAATTCCTACTCCGTCCGCCTCCGCAGCGTAGCGATAGCGTTACTGTCTACCATACGGGGGATACGCGTTCGATTCCCGGCAGGCGGACTGGGTGTTGTGTGTCTTTCATCATCACTGACTCGCAAGTCGCCGATGTGGCGTCATCTAAAGAGGACTTGAAATACGACCGCCAAATTCCCCCGCATGGGGCCTCCCGGGCAACAGTGCCGTACGATCATTTCAGTTCAATACCTACTCCGAATTTTTCTTTTGTTACCTTTTCTGCTTGCTCAATATACAGATTGAATAACATCGGGCATAAGCTACAACCCTGTCTCACTCCGTTTCCAACTACTGCCTCCCTTTCAGGCCTCTCGACTCTTATAACTGCCATCTGGTTTCTGTACAAATTGTAAATAGCCTTTCGCTCCTTGTATTTTACCCCTGCCACCTTCAGAATTTGGAAGAGAGTATTCCAGTCAACATTGTCAAAAGCTACAAACGATGCAAATGTTAAAAATTTAGGTTTGCCTTTCCTTAATCTATCTCCTAAGATAAGTCGTAGGGTCAGTATTGCGTCATGTGTCCCAACATTTCTAAGGAATCCAAACTGATCTTCCCCGAGGTCGGCTTCTACCAGTTTTTCCATTCGTCTGTAAAGAATTCGCTTTAGTATTTTGCAGCTGTGACTTATTAAAGTGATAGTTCGGTAATTTTCACATCTGTCAACACCTGCTTTTTTGGGATTGGAATTATTTTATTCTTCTTGAAGTCTGAGGGTATTTCGCCTGTTTCATACAGCTTGCTCACCAGATGGTAGAGTTTTGTCAGGACTGTCTCTCCCAAGGCCGTCAGTAGTTCAAATGGAATGTTGTCTACTCAGGGAGCCTTGTTTCGACTCAGGTCTTTCAGTGCTCTGTCAAACTTTTCACGCAGTATCGTATCTCCCATTTCATCTTCATCTACATCCTCTTCCATTTCCATAATATTGTCCTCAAGTACATCGCCCTTTTATAGACCCTCTATATACTCCCTCCACCTTTCTGCTTTCCCTTCTTTGATTAGAACTGGGTTTCCATCTGAGCTCTTGATGTTCATACAAGTGGTTCTCTTATCACTAAAGGTCTCTTTAATTTTCCTGTAGGCAGTATCTGTCTTACCCTTAGTGAGATAAGCCTCTACATCCTTACATTTGTCCTCTAGTCATGCCTGCTTGGCCATTTTGCACTTCCTGTCGATCTCATTTTTCAGACGTTTGTATTCCTTTTTGCGTGCTTCATTTACTGCATTTTTATACTTCCTCCTTTCATCAATTAAATTCAATATATTTTGTGTTACCCAACGATTTCTACTAGCCCTCGTCTTTATACCTACTCGATCCTCTGCTGCCTTCACTATTTCATCTCTCAAAGCTACCCATTCTTGTTCTCCTGTATTTCTTTCCCCCATTCTCGTCAATCTTTCCCTAATGCTTTCCCTGAAACTCTCTACAACCTCTGGTTCTTTCGGTTTATCCAGGTCCCATCTCCTTAAATTCCCACCTTTTTGCAGTTTCTTCAGTATCTTGCATTATCTCCAGGCCTTTTCCATGTATACAACCTTCTTTCATGATTCTTGTACAAAGTGTTAGCTATGAGTAAGTTACGCTCTGTGCAAAATTCTAGCAGGAGGCTTCCTCTTTCATTCCTTGCCCGCATTCCATATTCACCTACTAAGTTTCCTTCTCTTCCTTTTCCTACTATAGAATTCCAATCACCCATGACTATTAAATTTTCGTCTCCCTTCGCTGTCTGAATAATTTCTTTTATCTCGTCATACATTTCATCAATCTCTTCGTCATTTGCGGAGCTAGTAGGCATATAAACTTGTACTACTGTGATAGGTGTAGGCTTCGTATCTATCTTGGCCACAATAATGCGTTCACTATGCTGTTTGTAGTAGCTTACCCGCATTCCTATTTTCCTATTCATTATTAAACGTACTCCTGTATTACCCGTTTTTGATTTTGTGTTTATAATTCTATATTCACCTGACCGAAAGTCTTAATACTTCTTCCACCGAACTTCACTAATTTCCACTATATATAACTTTAACCTATCCATTTCCGTTTTTAAATTTTCTAACCTACCTGCCCGATTAAGGGATCTGACATTCCACGCTCCGATCCGTAGAACGCCAGCTTTCTTTTTCCTGATAACTACGTCCTTCTGAATAGTCCCCGCCCGGAGATCCGAATTTGGGACCATTTTACCTCCGGAATATTTTACCCAAGAAGATGCCATCATCATTTAACCATTCAGTAAAGCTACATGCCCTCGCGAAAAATTACGACTGTAGTTTCCCCTTGCTTTCAGCCGTACACAGTACCAGTACAGCAAAGTTGTTTTAGTTAGTGTTACAAGGCCAGATCGGTCAGTCATCCAGACTGTTGCCCCTGCAACTATTGAAAAGGCTGCTGTTCCTCTTCAGGAACCACACGTTTGTTTGGCCACTCAACAGATACCCCTCCGTTGTGGTTGCACCTACGTTACTGCTATCTGTATCGCTCAGGCACGCAATCCTCCCCACCATCGGCAAGATCCATGGTTCATGGGGGGAGGACTTTGTTATTATCTAGCGTTAAAGCTTATTTCTAGTGCAGCATCAACTTCTGAATTCCTTATCTGTAAGATCGTTCTGCCGTACGCGATTTGAATACCTTCTCTGGTTCAGTGGTGCGACTACGATGCAGATAAAAAATAATAAAAAATAAAAAACTCGTTCACAATACAATTTTTTTGCTCTGGAGAAACCTCTCCTTAAGACTCATTTAGGAATGTGTTTAGAAGCAGTCTCTGAATCGACACATTCTTCGATAAACTCAGAGTGGTTCGTAGTAGTACAGATCTTCCAGGGTGTGTTGTGTTTTTAAATACTTATTTATCCAAGCCTACCAGTGATTCCTCAAGACTGATTGTTAACGGCCCGGAGATCCTGCACCTTACTGCGACTCTTGGACTGGCCTCCACTAAGCATGGTTGTCAACACAGTTCAGAGCAGTCGTCCACACACTAAGTAACAACTCTCCCGTTCACATATTCTAAACTTACGGCCGTGAAAACACAGTCAACTCCGAAACTTAGCTATCTTAGCACCAGTTGCCATACAGATATGACAGAACGACAAAGAAATTCAGCTTTTCTCGCGCACACTGTAAGTAATGAGCTTATTCGCACCTCGTGACGTTCAAGCCAGTGAACAAACAAATAATGCGCTGAACTCAGCATCGGAATTCATTATATACTGAGTCAAGGTCTCCTGGATTTCAGCGGTTTATCTCAAACACCGAATTCATTCCGCTAGGCAACGTATTTGTAGTTACGAAGTGCTGTATGTAGCTACTTTTGTCAACATATTTTTGAGTGCTGAAGATGAACGTCCCCTGTTGTTCAAGGTGAGTATCTCCTTCAAAAAGTTCGTACTTGGGCTTTATTCACAATCGCTGTGTCTTTACAGGCTACAATCGCTACATTTAGATCATCTCTGTACGTAAATCAGGATTCATCAGTTATTTAATAATTCCGTGCCGAAGTAGACCAATTGGATTCTAATTTCATCACTTCACAATGTACTTACACACACAATTAGAGGTACCGCACCCCTCATTTTAACGTTGCAGTGAAAGTTTGCACTAACCAATACCTCAAGCTGCGCAAAAATATTTTACTAGGCAAGAAATAAACGCTATCTAAGTTTAAAAAAAACAAGATTTAGATTTCAGCTTCAACAGTCTGATAAAACTTTGAAGGATATGGTGAAAGCTTCTACTGTACAGTCCGTTAACATGTTCTCTAAAGTACTGATTGTCTTATGTCCTCATTGGTTTTCCCTATCTTCCTCTAAAAATTATCTTAAGAACTTAGACATAGGCAGGAAATGTTGTTTTGTAGTCAGAGCTTCTAGTTTCTACAAAAATAATGTCGTTTAAGGTATTATCTGAGCATGAAATTAAAATTGTTATTATTTATAAGTATGAAGTTGTTCTAGTACGTAGCGAAGGGAGAGTCCATTTTAATATTATTAAAAATTCGATTTGCCACCTTACGGTATGGTTTATGGAAATCTGTAACATCCTTAAGGAACACAAAGATATCGGACTGTGGTGCAATATAAAGAAACGAGAGGTAGATGAATAATAAGAGTACCTGTAAGAAGCCAATAATGCAATCGTAAATCAAAGAGTTTCACCCCAATAGGGGAACGCCGTTGCTGGTTTGGTATTATAAGTGAGTTTACATACAGACTGTGTAGTGCATTTTTTAACACATATAGGAGGGAGCGCTAGTTCTGCGTATTGTACTACCACACAATATGAAGTATGTAAAAGCGAAAGCAGCAGAACACATTAAGATAGTGAAGGTCGTAAAATTAATCACAGTGTAATATGCTTACAGAGAAACAGATGAGCATATTAAGTTGGATGTGATGAATTTTAATTAAAGTGTTTTTAAAGCATACATCGTCTGGATAGGACAGGTGTACTCACTTCCTGCATACAATGGAGGATATATTGCAGGCAGATTATGATGGTGTCCAGTTAGCATACACTCTTGTGCTGTTTCTCTGTGTTGATCACGATTTCTTTTAATCACTTTTCTCTACAGACGATACTTTTCTTATCGTTATTGAAATTCCTGCACATTGTCACACAGACAGGCCGAAAATTTGTGCAAACAGTACTCCACCACAGTATCCTGCGATCAGTTTCTAGTCACCTAAAAGCGTTACGGGAGGCGGAAACCAATGAAAACTGCCAATGGAGTACGAGATATCTTCAAATTTGCTGCAGGCTGAGGAATCGACTCCAAATAGGACTAACGGAGGACACTGAATGTGTGCCAAGACAGAGCAGCACGAATTATCACAGGTTCGTTAGATTCACGGGAGAGTGGAGACGCTGAAAAATCTCAACTGGCAAGATTCTATTGATAAAGTTTCAAGAACTAGCAGTAAATGAGGAATCTGGGTTGGGTTGTTTGGGGGAGGAGACCAGACAGGGAGGTCATCGGTCTCATCGGATTAGGGAAGGACGGGGAAGGAAGTCGATCGTGCCCTTTCAAATGAACCATCCCGGCATTTGCCTGGAGTGATTTAGGGAAATCACGGAAAACCTAAATCAGGATGGCCCGACTTGGGATTGAACCATCGTCCTCCCGAATGCGGGTCCAGTGTGCTAGCCACTGCGCCACCTCGCTCGATAAGAAGAATCTGGGAATCTACTAGAACCCCGTACATATAATTCCTGTAAGGACGCAGGAACACTACATTAATTACAGTGCCCATAGAGACGTTTAAACAACGATTCTTTCTTCGCTCCATACGCGGAAGGAAGAGCAAGAAGCCTTATTAGTGGCGTAGTTGGACGTACGCTCTGTCATACACTTCACAGGTCTCCAGAGTTATATGTAGAATTGTCACGTGCAGTTTTTAATGGGAGTCACTGATTTTGTCAAGAGCGGGTAATTTGTTTTTCCCATTACATACGTTGTAAAATTGCGAATTTCGTAGTACGAGTAACTTCCAGTTCCAGCGTACGTACGCCACGAACATAGGAAACTGGTTGTACGGGACACTGTTTTTGACTGAGGATATTTGTATTGTTCTAGTCTTTTCAATTTGACAGCCACTGTGGACACTTTAAACTGTTCCTATTGATATCTGAATTGCATTATTGATCATTTGCAAACAGGTATAATAAAATCTATATGTGAAGTATTTGAAAGTTATTGGTTTGGCAGCAGCACACTCCCGCTACGATCCGGTATATTTCGAGTCCGCTCCTTGGTTTCCAAAACGCGAAACTGTCATATGTGATTAATCCGATCTGAGTAAGGATGCCATTACAACCAAGAAGCATGTTCAGAACGTTAAGTGCACTGTGACTATAAAGAGCTGTGTGGTTAATTTGTTTTCTTTTTTTTTAAAGGGATTGGCAACAGAGAGAGAGAGAGAGAGAGAGGGAGGGAGAGAAAGAGCGGGGAGGGGGATATCCCTGACCGTTGTAGTGTAAGATGCAGGTAATAAATTCCGCAAAGTGCGATCCATGTGCTGCGATTCGCTTCGGAAGGAATAACACCTACCGAAAGTTTTTCGCGAATCGAAACGGTTTACAGCGGAAGTGTTGTAATGTTGTCGCTTTAATTTGTTATGTGAAAGCGGTGCTGATAGACAATAAAAGCTGTGAGCTATCTGAGGAAGTTAACGTTGCATTACTGAGCAACTGTTTCACCAGGTATCTAGTCTAGCTTACCAAATTTCCAACCAGACTAACATTAATTATAATCTTTTAATAGTCATACGTAAACCGGTAATACATATATAAAAAAGAGAATTTAAATAAAAATAAATAAATCAGTTTATATTTGGAAATTTATTTTAACATTGATCATTGAAATTTCAGCATATTAAACTTGAGTCACAACTAAGCTGGTGCCTTATTTAGGATTGTGAAAATGTGAGTTTGTAATCTTACGGAACACATTAGATAGGGAGCCAAGATTGGGAGACGGCATACAACACTACATTCATAAAATAACACACGAAGAACATTGAAACATATGTAAGAGGAAATTAACCACAACCAACCGATTCAATTTTCACCCAAAGAAGTAACGTTCGTAGCGCAATCCTGTCCGTCATGTAATTACCACACCCTGGTATACTAAATTCATACTAACTCTCTGTGAAATCTTCCCGAAAAGAATAGCTGCGAGCTACTTTGATGATTACGCCACATGCTTCACGTGGTTAACTTGCTTTACACAAAGAGTGTAATGCCACAATAATTTTGATAATTAAAATAAATTAGATCGAAAAGCAAATTACAAAAGAAAAACCTCGAACTGGTTACTATCGTCTTACTATTAACCTGATGGGTCAAACAATTGTATAAGCACGTGGTACTGGTCTCACGAAGTACACCCCACGTGGATTGAACATAAAGAAAAGTTGCTATATTGAAAAATATTGTTAAGGGGAGACGTTATAATCTCACGCACATTCACATTTGAGATTGATGATCTTAGTTAGAGTTACTGATCAACACGTGGTTCCACTTTACTCACAAACTAGTGACAAAGCAAGTAATGTAAAATAATCTGAAGTTCGCACTCGAAATACACTGCGTTGCAACTTAAGATAACATTAGATATTTTAGAGCTAAACCTGAAATAAAGTTGATTAAATTTTCAGTTAGGCTCAACTTAAGGAATCCATTGTCCTGCGGACTTAGCAGACACGCGCTTAGCCGGAGATCTTACCACTTCAGACGCTCGCCGCGGACAGACTGACCTGCGCTCCTACCAAGGGTGCTTCCGTATACAAAACGGAAGTGACCAGAGGGGCAGCTTCCTATACCAACATGACAAGGGACGGACAGGACAGTACTAAGGATAGAAACCTCTTTGCTTCTAGAAAGCGTAGCTACCTGTTCCGACGTTGGTCCTACTGCTGTCTAGCAGACAGGCTTGTCTGCTACCATCAAGCATGCAACTAGAAATACATTTGCTCATTCATTCTTTCACACAGAAGGAAAGGGGGATGACAGTATCTTATCATATACAGTATATAAAAGAAAGCGGATGTAGGTTCCGTATGAGACTGTGTGACATGAATTACATATATGAATTAGATATAAACTGTGCTTTAAAGTGTAGTAGTGTGACAGATCGTTCTTGTTTACGTGTAAAAGTAACACGTTCCACTGCTCAGTCTCCTCGCAGATAGTCAGAAACGCCACAGTAAATTTAGAAGAGGAATTTATGCCGTAAATGACAACAGATTTAAGAAATTAACATGAAAGGAATCCAACAGAGACCTTTCAGTGTTATGGACAGAATGATTGTGCTGAAGTGGAGTACGGAGTTTAATAGAGACAGAACAAATGTTCATGACGAACAGAGGAGTGGAAGACTTTTTTCTTGACCGATCAGTTGGTGCAAAAAGTCGAGGAAACGGTTCGAGTGATAGCGAATGAAATTTCTCCGACGATTCCACATCTTTTCAGAACTCACTTACACGAGACACTCACTGAAACGCAGAGAAACTGTGTGCAGGATGGGTCCCAAAACAGCTGACAGAGCAGTACAAGGAAACTCGAGTCAGTAGTGCCCGCGAGTATCTTGAATGACGTGAATAGGAAGGTGAGATTTTACTGAGCTCCACTGTGAATGGAGATTAATCGTTAGTGCATTATTACACGCCTGAGACAAAAAGACAATCTTCACTGTGGCTTCACAGCGATTCCCATCTGCCAAAAAATTACATACCGCAACTTCGGGCAAAGAAATTATGGCCTCATAGTTTTGGGACGGAATAGGCGTAATTTGGGTCAGATTCCTGACTCAGATGGAGCCTATCAATGCACGACGATATGGTGTGACCCTAAAAAACTTAAAAGAAGCAATCATAACAAAAGGAAGGAAACGCTGACGAGAGGAGTGTGCTCGTTGCATAACAACGCCCGTCCTGAGACAGCCTCAGATTCAACGTGTTCTTGGACTTGTTTGGTTGGTATATTTGAACCGCACCAGTGTTCCCCTCCGTGAAGGTACACCTGAGAGGAATTAAATTTACAACCGACTAACAACTGCACAAAGATATTCTGAAGTGCCGGAAGGAGATAGCGGATGAGTTCTTCAAAAATGGTTCAAATGGCTCTGAGCACTACGGGACTTAACTGCTGAGGTTATCAGTCCCCTACAACTTAGAACTACGAAAACCTAACTAACCTAAGGACATCACACACATCCATACCCGAGGCAGGACTCGATCCTGCGACCGTAGCGGTCGCGCGGTTCCAGACTGTAGCGCCTAGAACCGCTCGGCCACTTAGCCCGGCTGAGTTCTTCGAGTAGGGCATAATGAAGCTTGTGCCAGGTCTCACCACAGGCATTGAAAGATTGTATGGAAAAAACAGCCAACGAGTGTTTCAACGTAACCTGAAATTCTTTTTCAAATAAACTTTTTCTAAAAAAAAATCCAGTACGTTTACTTTCTGAACATGCCTCATACTTAGAAGGGAGGAAAATTATAGGCCATAAACAAGGAAAGATTTTTTGAGAAAAACGAAAATATCTAGATTTTCTGTACGAAACTTCGTATTACTTTTGTAACAAATAATACAAATTGAAGCTGCGTATTAATTAACACATGCCCATAATATGACCCTTGTCCTATCCACATTTTTGTTCGTTAGCTCATAATCGATTATTTAGGAATTTTGACCTGTTGCAGGTTATTGTAATAAAATGGACGTTACCTGCAAAAGGTATCTCGCAGACGGGCGAGTCCATATATCGTTGGGGATGCTCGAGCTTTTAATGGCGGCGAGAGAGAGGGCAGTCCCAAATTATCTCCTGTTACCAGTGTTACTTCCCGTCCATATAAAAGAATGGCTCGTTAACGACACGGAGTCCACATCGGCTACAGCGGCGTGGCACACCTCTTAATTATTCGCTGATAATTCCGTGAGCAGCGTTCTGTCCGCCGAGAAGTGAAGGCAGATAACACAACGATACATTGTCGGAGCAGAATGGGCTCCCGCTGAGAACAATACTAGCGCACGCCGCCTCTGCCCCGAATATGAGGTGCCGTAAAGACACGCTTTTATTGCCCTCTAGGGTCGCTCTCTGTAAAAGGCAATAAATTTTAACACAGTCGTTCGGTACAGAGCGGTAGTTAACGCCGGAATGGCGCCCTCATCTTATGCTCGGTGGGGAAAAAGGCTACTGTAAAAACGCGCGGGAAAGCCTATCGGCCGAAATAAATGAATTTCTTTGTCACTAAACAGCAGCGTGATCTGAGCGGTAGACGAAAACTTTACTTGCAAGTGGAGCTGGGACTGCGACGTGATGCGCTATAATATCGCCGGCAATATTTACGGAAGGTAATACAAGGCACGTCCAGAAAGTAAGATACGTTTGCATTTCTTTCCGCAGCAGCGTCACAATAACTGCAGTTCGGCAAATGTGCTCTAGTCGCTCTGAGTCAAGAAGGAGAAGGTGATATTTATACGAGCGTTATTCAGAAAGTAAGGAACGATTGGTCGCGAAATGGAAACCACAGTGAAAATCCGATGAAATTTTACACAGGTGTGTTGGGCAGTGTCTCTGGTATGCCCGTCCATCGCTTTACGTCGTTTGTTTTAGCTCTGAGCACACAGGGAGCACATAAAGATACCAAAAACAATAGTGTCTCCCACCGAGTACGAGGACCTGATGAGAAATTTCGCCTGAAGCTATGCAGCCAACATTACATAAATGTCGTGCGGTTTCTTCTTCAAGACCATTCTCAGCCACTTTCTGTAGGGGCAATGAAGTTGCTCCTGCATTGTTTTCAATTGGAAATGTTTGATTACCCACAATACAGCCCGCAGTTGTCTCACTCCGAGTTTCATCTCTGCTCACATGAATCGCTGGCTATGGAGACAACATTTTGGCACAGACAACGAGCTGTAGGGCAGCGTTGAGAATTGGCGGAAAGCACTGGCGGCTGCCTTCTATAACGAGGGTATTGGAAAGTTGGTACAACGTTACGACAAATGTGTAAGTCGGATCGGCGACTATGGAGATAAGTAGCTGTAAGTTGTAGCTAACTGTTGCAAACAAAACAGTTTTAATTTTCCTTGTGGTCTCCATTTCGCGACCTATCGTTTCTTACTTTCCGAATAGCCCTCATACCAGATCTACAGGAGTACCCAGCATTGCCTGGGTGTGTATTTATTCCAGTCTTCTATTAGTTCATCTCCTCCTTTCCTCTCTCCCTATCCACCTCATCCTTCAGCCCCTCTTTATCCATCTACTCCTCCTGCTTCTTTCTGTCCATCTACTTCTCTCTCCTTCTCTCTCCACGTTGTCACGCTCACCCCAACAAGAGGCTGATGGTATTTACCGCCACAGTATTTCTTCCCAGGTTGTAACTAATACGTGTACCAGCTTTGGTTGAAACAGTTCCAGGCCATTAGGATGAGCTTTTTAGCCATTGCCCTCATGCGCAAATGTAAGATATGTTTCACATATTTTTAACATATTTCACACATAATTGTACACAAATTTCGCTCTGCGATTTCATTTTCACGTAGCTTAACGTTTGCGACGTCGAATCTCCTAAACTATGTGCTGTACAATGATATAATTTTTAAATACATCCCATGGTATACGTGGCTACTGGCTGCGAAACGTGTTGTCAACTGGATTAGTAGTAAATAAGTAATAAATTAAAACGTTACACTTTATCCAACAATTTTTTCGCCTCTCAGTATTTGACGCAATATATCCTGATCTGTGCGTTTTGCTATGCTGTATTTTTGTAAGTACATTCAGCGACATATGTGGATACTATCTGCAAAACATGTTACGAACATAATTAGTAGTAAGGAAGTAATAAATTAGAACGTCATGCATGATTCGATATCAGAACTATATGTCGTAAGGCAACATATTTCTGTAGGTACAGTCAGCGGCGGCATTTGTGGATGTAGTCAGCGAAAGGTGTGGCAAATACACTGAAGAGCAGAAACAAAAAACTGGTACACTTGCCTAATATCGTGTAAGGCCCCCGCGAGCACGCGGAAGTACCGCAACACAACGTGCTATGGACTCCACTAATGTCTGAAGTAGTGCTGGAAAGAACTGACACCATAAATACTGTAGGGCTGTCCACATATCCGTAAGAATACGAGGGAGTGGAGATCTCTTCTGAACAGTATGTTGCAAGACATCCCAGATATTCTCAATAATGTTCATGTCTCGGGAGTTTGATGACCAACGGAAGTGCTTAAACTCAGAAGAGTGTCCCTGGAGCCACTCTGTAGCAATTCTGAAGTGTTTGGTGTCGCATTGCCCAAGTTCGTCGGAATGCACAATGGAGATGAATGGATGCACGTGACCAGACAGGATGCTTACGTACGTGTCACCTTTCAGATTCGTACCTAGACGTATCAGGGGTCCCATATCACTCCAACTGCGCATGCACCATACCTTTACGGAGCCTCCACCAGCTGGAACAATCCCCTGCTGACATGCAGGGTCCATGGATTCATCAGGTTGTCTCCATACCCGTACACGTCCATCCGCTCGATACAAT
This sequence comes from Schistocerca gregaria, assembly GCF_023897955.1. NCBI lineage: Eukaryota > Metazoa > Arthropoda > Insecta > Orthoptera > Acrididae > Schistocerca > Schistocerca gregaria. The sequence goes on from NC_064921.1 coordinate 206,502,551, forward strand.
TTGAAACGAGACTCGTCCGACCAGGTAACATGTTTCCAGTCATAAACAGTCCAATTCCGGTACTGACGGGCCCAGCCGAGGCGTAAAGCTTTATGTCGTGCAGTCATAAAGGATACACTAGTGGGCCTTCGGCTCCGAAAGCCAATATCGATGATGTTTCGTTGAATGTGTCGCACGGTGACACTTACTGATGGCTCAGCACTGAAATCAGCAGCAATCTGCGGAAGGGTTGCACTCCTGTCACGTTGAACGATTCTCTTCAGTCGTCGTTCGTCCCGTTCTTGTGGGACCTTTTTCCGGCCGCAGCGATGTCGGAGATTTCATGTTTACCGCATTGCTGATATTCACGGTACACTCGTGAAATGGTCGTACGGGAAAATTCCCACTTCATCGCTACCTCGGAGATGCTGTGTCTCATCGCTCGTGCCCCAACTGTAACACCACGTTCAAACTCGCTTAAATCTTGATAACCTGCCATTGTAGCAGCAGTAACCGATCTCACAACTTCGCCAGACAGTTGTTGTTTTATATAGGCGTTGCCGAGCGCAGCGCCATATCCTGCCCATTTACATATCTTTGTATTTGAATACACTGAAAGGGTACAGTACCGCCCAACATTGAAAACAGGTACAACATTCTTCGTTATTCTTATCAGAACAACATACATTTTGTAATAATAACTCAATTTCTCTTAATACACCGAAGCCGGATACCAGTGTAGGAAAGAATGATAATTTATTTATTTAACTGATCGGATGTGCACTCCCACAAAATAAATCCCTACATCCAGTTTGGTGAGATATATGAAATGAATAAATGTATGGTCGTCTGCTAAATGCAGATAGTGAATGTGCAATGTATGATCATCTTTGGAACCAAAGAGATGAAATTTACTTGAGCTTTGAGTTCCTGAAATGTGTCGCTGACCAATACGGTAGCAAGGTGCTGCCTCACTTCGGCAGAGGTGCGAGATGACCTGAAGAACGGCCATGTTTCAGCACTCTGACTCTGGATCTTGTGTTGGTAAGACCTGTCTTAGGTGTGCTCCGTAAAGACAAAAGAGTGGAGACATGGTATGCATGTGAAATACCGTGAAAGAGTAGTTTGGAATAATTATTTCTTTGTTTCATGAACTTTTGGGGGGAGAATTAAAAGACAATCAGGTAATATTAAGGGGATCGTAGTAACCTTCAGAAGTGACCAACGGTCACAACGAAACCACGTGTAGAAATAAGTTGAAATACTTCCGAGTGCTAAAGTTAAGCTGAATTACTGGCGTGTGTACTATAAGTTGGAAATATTTAAGAAATGGCGTGTGCAGGACTTGAAATTAGAGTCGAGTACTTCCACGTCGTGAGTACTGTGTGAGTCTCAATCTGTGTATGAGACAAAGGATAAAGTGAAGTACTCATCCATGGTATCAGTTGAGGTCTCGCGTGTGTGACGAATATGTTCTTAATATTACTTTGTATGTTATCCGTGTGACGCTTGATTCAAACTACACTGCTGGAAATGGAAAAAAGAACACATTGACACCGGTGTGTCATACCCACCATACTTGCTCCGGACACTGCGAGAGGGCTGTACAAGCAATGATCACACGCACGGCACAGCGGACACACCAGGAACCGCGGTGTTGGCCGTCGAATGGCGCTAGCTGCGCAGCATTTGTGCACCGCCGCCGTCAGTGTCAGCCAGTTTGCCGTGGCATACGGAGCTCCATCGCAGTCTTTAACACTGGTAGCATGCCGCGACAGCGTGGACGTGAACCGTATATGCAGTTGACGGACGTTGAGCGAGGGCGTATAGTGGGCATGAGGGAGGCCGGGTGGACGTACCGCCGAATTGCTCAATACGTGGGGCGTGAGGTCTCCACAGTACATCGATGTTGTCGCCAATGGTCGGCGGAAGGTGCACGTGCCCGTCGACCTGGGACCGGACCGCAAGGACACACGGATGTACGCCAAGACCGTAGTATCCTACGCAGTGCCGTAGGGGACCGCACCGCCACTTCCCAGCAAATTAGGGACACTGTTGCTCCTGGGGTATCGGCGAGGACCATTCGCAACCGTCTCCATGAAGCTGGGCTACGGTCCCGCACACCGTTAGGCCGTCTTCCGCTCACGCCCCAACATCGTGCAGCCCGCCTCCAGTGGTGTCGCGACAGGCGTGAATGGAGGGACGAATGGAGACGTGTCGTCTTCAGCGATGAGTGTCGCTTCTGCCTTGGTGCCAATGATGGTCGTATGCTTGTTTGGCGCCGTGCAGGTGAGCGCCACAATCAGGACTGCATACGACCGAGGCACACAGGGCCAAAACCCGGCATCATGGTGTGGGGAGCGATCTCCTACACTGGCCGTACACCTCTGGCGATCGTCGAGGGGACACTGAATAGTGCACGGTACATCCAAACCGTCATCAAACCCATCGTTCTACCATTCCTAGACCGGCAAGGGAACTTGCTGTTCCAACAGGACAATTCACGTCCGCATGTGTCCCGTGCCACCCAACGTGCTCTAGAAGGTATAAGTCAACTACCCTGGCCAGCAAGATCTCCGGATCTGTCCCCCATTGAGCGTGTTTGGGACTGGATGAAGCGTCGTCTCACGCGGTCTGCACGTCCAGCACGAACGCTGGTCCAACTGAGGCGCCAGGTGGAAATGGCATGGCAAGCCGTTCCACAGGACTACATCCAGCATCTCTACGATCGTCTCCATGGGAGAATAGCAGCCTGCATTGCTGCGAAAGGTGGATATACACTGTACTAGTGCCGACATTGTGCATGCTCTGTTGCCTGTGTCTATGTGCCTTTGGTTCTGTCAGTGTGATCATGTGATGTATCTGACCCCAGGAAGGTGTCAATAAAGTTTCCCCTTCCTGGGACAATGAATTCACGGTGTTCTTATTTCAATTTCCAGGAGTGTATATTATAATATTGTCTTCTCCTCTCTGTGTTCTACAGACGAAAAAGGCGAACTGCCAACCACAAGGACGCAGTTCAGATAAGGTCTGAAAGTAAGTATAGGCAGAAGAAGTGCTTTAAATTACTGAACGCTGCATACTCAACGACGACTTCCAACCCAATGGTGAAGCCCGGAATCGTATAGGTTCGCAACATTGTAATGCCTAACTATTCTAATTATAAACTCTCCTGAGAGCAAAGACAGCAAGTCCATCTGTAGCAACAAAAGCTGATACCGAGCGACCGTCACACACAGGCGCTCACAACGGAAGACCTCGTCTCTCCACTGCTGGCTTCCCAGCAAGGCTCAGCTCCCCACCACCGTAATTCGGAAAACTAATCATATTCCCGAAACCATGGCATATTCTCCCTGTCTATACATTCTTCCGAATGCCACCAACCATATTTTAGTCTTTCGTCGTCCAGCGCGGAAAGTTTGCGAGGAAAAACCTATACTCGTACAATGGTACGCTTCTGAGTAAAAATCCGAGGAAATAACCCAGCCTGCGTGATTTCCAAGATGAAGTTTTCTCGTTCCTCTCAGCTACGTCCAAGATTTTCGAATTTTCCGAAGTATAATCCTTCCGGTTCGGCTACAGTATCGGCCGGTCGGTTGTGCCCCAGCGCTAAGGTCACGACGTCTGTCTAGCTACTTCCTGTGTTTAAGCAGGAACAACACATGTGTGGGCCTTCCACCCAGAGCATGAGTTCTGCCTGCCATTTCATCTCCACTGGCGTTCCTACCTTTACTAGTACAGGTAATCATTCATTACGCCGTTTTTACAATAAAGACACTCTATCATCTTTCATGCAATAAACGTTAACAATTATTTACAAGGCGTACGTGACAATGTCAGTCTCCTTTAAATATATATATATATATATATATATATATATATATATATATATATATATATATGTGTGTGTATATATATATATATATATGATGTACACCCTGTCAAATGATATCTAATCGTGGTCTTAGTTCACGGCAAAGTATGTGGATGATTTCTTATAAGGTGCGAAATTATAGCCACCTTACGCGTTCTTCCGCAGAGGCCATGGTTGGACACACCCCATATCAGTGTCAACTAATAGATGTCCAGATACTTTTGATCAGATTGTTTCTTGAATATATATGGTAAGAGACCTTCTGATGACTGAAAGGGTCTTTCTGCAACGAAGGATAAAAATTAGCTGATAATTTGCTGCCTAAGTAATTGGCTCTCCTCTTTTCGCCTTTTGAAAATATAGTTTACAAGATCCAGCCATCCTGCCTTTTGGAACGAGAGCACACGCCCAAAAACAATGAACTCGGATATATGGGATTTCGGTCAAAAACACCCAGCCTCACTATGTTCCATGTCTGGTATTTCACAAAAATGCGGTTGGCATTATCGCAATATATCTGATATTAAAAATGTACATAGTCTGTCATTTTATTATGAGATTTTTTGTTTCCAGACATTTTCGACGTCTCCTACACTTCCAAAAATGAAAAGAACGCGCCAGTGCTCACGGGTTGAGAATTGCTATTTATTTTTATGTTCTCGTCTCTCGAACGCAGTAAGCAAGACCGTCGGATTTCACGAAATAATTGTAATATATAAACTATAAAGTAGCTCTGCTAGAAATTTTAATTAATAATTCGTCACAACAGGATATGGAGCATATAACCACGAACAAAATCTTTCACACTGATCACAAAGTGCTTCGAATATTGGGTACATTTTGGTACTGTTAATTGAACAACTTATGAAGATCTGACTTGTCAAGAACACGAGGAGGCAGATAGTAAGATTGTTTACTAAGCTTGTCAAACTAGTTAACAAAGTCGAGTACCTACTCAGTATTAAACACTAAAATTTTAAGTATGGTGCTTGGAAATATGAATGTTGGCGTTGATAATTCCCGCCATTACAAAGACGTTTCTCATCGAATTGCTCTAGCAAAATCTTTACTTACTTTTCGTACTATAACTGGCTGTGATTACGATCCCGCATTCTATCGTAAGAACAAAAAAAGGTCTTTGTCCAGGCTGAAAAATTTTACACACTACAGAAATGCTTCCACAGATGTAGTCAGAGATGCTACTGATAGTGGGAATGTATTGAACGTCTTAGAAGAATTGACGTGCACCTTACGCAAAGAAAAAAGAATCATTGATGTTGCTAAAGTTAGATTAAACATTATTATACAAACACATAAAATGAAAAGTGAGCATTCTTCTACTACTCTGAATCTGGATTTATCTTATGTTAAAGCCTGCAGTGTATCATCGTGTGAAACAGAACTGGAATAGTATTTAATGGGAACGAAATATATTTCGTAAATGTGGAGCAACAATTATACGAAAAATCTAACGGATATAAATCCAACAGATTACGGCTAGTTTGACAGCGAGGGACGTTTCGATTTTTCGTGATTCTCCAGTGGTCATCAGACAGAAACGTGCGTCGTTTATTTAGACGAAGAACGAATATCCACAAAAGACACACGTGACATGAATTTTACCGTAAGATTTCCATAAATAAATGAGTGATTTAGAGTAAGTACATTTGTTTTCCAGAAGAAGACATTTAAGATGTTGGTAGTGACCTGGAGAGTAATTCTGGTGATGACGAGAACGCTGATGAATCCAACACTGATTCAAAAAGTACACATTCTGCTCTTTAAGCAGACAGTTTTTTTTTTCGAACTTTACCTCACTTTCTTTATGCCAGTTTATTTAAGAATCCTTCAGTACGACGGTTTGAGGAAGCTCTTTATAAATCACATAAGAATCTGGGAATCGCGCTTATTAATTGACTTGCAACACATATTTTTATGCTCGTCAGTGCGATTTCGTAGTGATTTTTGAGCATCGAAAAGGTGTGTGATTGGTAAAGTGCTGCACAAAATTGGTCTAACATCATTTTTTTCCGTTTCTGGACAACTTATTTTATTATAACCAACAGTTTTGTGATGTAATACATTATTACCGATCCGTAAACTCAAAATGGAAGGCGCACATATATTTTTCTGAAAATGATTAATTTTCCGGAATATGCTTGTAAAACAGATTTTCAGACAATTTGCTATGATTTCTTCCGTTTTGAAACGTCCCCTTAGAAAAATTTATGAATGACTGTGCTGATACACCTCTTACATTATTTGCTTTTCAAACAGCTGAGCAAAACTGAACGTACTCAGACATTACTCCCTTTACTTATTCTGATCAACACTAAACTGACACACAATATTTTTAGCGCAACGCAATCTGACTTAACAATCCCTACAAAAGAATGGTTCTGACTAACAATAACCTATACCTTTGATGAATCACTTACCTCACAAAAATCTTCGTTACTCAAACTACTGCAATACAGCGAGCGCCAATACTGCCAGCTAAATAAAAGATTTTAACTACTGAAGTCACTACCTACTGAAAGGCATAGTTAGGAAATCAAAGATTTTGATAAAAAACAAACAATGTATTTACCTTAATAGTGCTCAAAAGTCAATATATATATATATATATATATATATATATATATATATATATATATATATCTCAGTTCATGACATCCAGTCCTATAAATTTACTGTCTCTGATGGATACACGTCCAGATCATCCGCTCTCAAAACTCCGCCATTTCTCTCCCCACATCCACCACTGCTGGCGGCTCACCTCCAACTGCGCTACGCTACGTGCTGTTAACAGCCAACTGCCCAACACTACAATAGCCACTATTCCAACAATGCCAACCAGCCACACACTGCACGCAGCACAGCCAGTGATTTTCATACAGAGCGCTACGTGGCGTTACCAACATAAATACCTAAACAGCCTACTTACAGTTTCATTTTTTAAGTGGTTCCTCAGGCTTGCGCTACGCTACAGGCGCCTGAAGAATGTGTTTTGGGAATCTTAAATCTATCATTCAACTACATTTTTTAAAAAATCAGACATACAACTATGATACGGTTTTGTAAAATTGGCTGACTTTTTGAAAAAGCCGTCAGATCAGATGTGACCCTAAAAATTTCTAAAATTGTTATTTTTGGTTGAGGGTAATCTAATCTATCGGTTTTACATGGTTTGGCCCTACTGCTATAGGTTTCGTCGTGGGCTCTCGTACTAAGCACTCACGTCAGAATACGTAATCGAAACGAGAAGTAGTAAAGCTACAAACGAGATTAACATACGAGGACCATAGCCGTAGCAGCGCTCGTGTCACATGCCTCTGTTTTATGAGCACAAATTGATAGTCCAGAAAAGCGCAGCGGCAACCAAATTACGGCTTCGAATTTCCGTCGGCTCTTAACAGCGATAGGAGGGCCCTGAGGCGCATTTCCGCTTCTGCGCTCCCTCCTGTAAGAAGAAAAGGAAATAAGGAAAAATTATGGCGGATTGCGATATTTCCGTGGGGACATTCAACGCTACGAGATTTTAACTGGGAGGGAGAGAATTCTGAGACGGCGGTGAGAGGCTTTCGACTCAGGACGCCGGGGTCATTACCGGCGAAGCCCGCTCTTTCCTTGTCCTCTTCTGTTTCTTGCAAGGCGGCGCGGCGACGGGGTTTTGCATGGGTGATTTATGGTCACCACGGGAGGCGGTGGCAGAGTCGGACGGGAACGGGTCGAAGATTACACCGACCAGCGCGACAGTGACAAATAGGCACCGCAGCTCTAAGCTCCGTAGCGGCGAATTGGATTATCGGAATTCACAGACGCATCGCGGTGGCACCAACTGATCTCTAGATATACGTCTTATCTACCTGCTGTGATAGTTAATTTGTTAGTTTCTTTTACTATTGTGTGTATGTTGATTTCATCCCGTAATAGCAAACATGAAAATGGTTCAAATGGCTCTGAGCACTATGGGACTCAACTGCAGTGGTCATTAGTCCCCTAGAACTCAGAACTACTTAAACCTAACTAACCTAAGGACATCACACACATCCATGCCCGAGGCAGGATTCGAACCTGCGACTGTAGCAGTCGCACGGTTCCAGACTGCGCGCCTAGAACCGCGAGACCACCGCGGCCGGCTAGCAAACATGACTTTTCTCTAGCGGTCATAAAGCTTTAGAAAGGAACTTGCTATACAAATACCATTTTTTACACTAAACCAAATCAGAGCAAAAGTTGGACGATTAATTTAATTACTCCTAATGAATGTACTGATTTTCGAATCTCTTTCGCTGAAACAGTTGCCAAGAAGCTTTGCACTACCAAGTGAAAGAGGCTTTCCAGGCACTGCGTAGAAATTGCGGGAAGCCTTACAGCAGTACAGACATATACACTACTGACCATTAAAATTAATACATCACGAAGATGACGTGCTACAGATGCGAAATTAAACCGACAGGAAGAAGATGCTGTGATATGCAAATGATTAGCTTTTCAGAGCATTCACACAAACTTGGCGTCGGTGGCGACACCTACAACGTGCTGACATGAGGAAAGTTTCCAGCCGATTTCTCATACACAAACAGCAGTCGACCGGCGTTGCCTGGTGAAACGTTGTTGCGATGGCACGTGTAAGAAGTAGAAATGGGTACCTTTCGTTTCCGACATTGATAAAGGTCGGATTGTAGCCTATCGTGGTTGCGGTTTATCGTATCGCGACATTGCTGCTAGCGTTGGTCGAGATCCAATGACTGTTAGCAGAATATGGAATCGGTGAATTCAGGAGGGTAATACGAAACACCGTGCTGGATCCCAACGGCCTCGTATCACTAGCAGTCGAGATGACAGGCATCCTATCCGCATGGCTGTAACGGATCGTGCAGCCACGTCTCGATCCCTGAGTCAACAGATGGGGACGTTTGCAAGACAACAACCATCAGCACAAACAGTTCGACGACGTTTGCAGCAGCATGAGTCATCAGCTCGGAGAACGTGGCTGAGGTTACCCTTGACGCTGCATCACAGACACGAGTGCCTGCGATGGTGTACTCGACGACAAACCTGGGTGCGCGGATGGAACAACGTATTTTTTCGGATGAATATAGGTTCTGTTTACAGCATCATGATGGTATCATCCGTGTTTGGCGATATCGCGGTGAACGCACATTGGAAGTGTGTATTCGTTATCGCAATACTGGCGTATCACCCGGCGTAATGGTTTGAGGTGCCACTGGTTACACGTCTCGGTCACCTCTTGTTCGCATTAACGGCTCTTAGAACAGTGGACGTTACATTTCAGATGTGTTACGGCCCGTGGCTTTACCCTTCATTCGATGCCTGCGAAACCCTACATTTCAGCAGGATAATGCACGACCGCATGTTGCAGGTCTTGTACGGGCCTTTGTGGATACAGGAAATGATCGACTGCTGCGCTGGCCAGCACATTCTCCAGATCTCTCACCAATTGAAAACGTCTGGTCAATGGTGGCCGAGCAACTGGCTCGTCACAACACGCCAGTCACTACTCTTCATGATCTGTGGTATCGTGTTGAAGCTGCATAGGCAGCTGTACCTGTACACGCCACCCATGCTCTGTTTGACTCAAAGCCCAGGCGTATCAAAACCGTTATTACGGCCAGAGGTGGTCGTTCAGCGTACTGATTTCTCAGGATCTATGCACCCAAATTGGGTAAAAATGTAATCACATGTCAGTTCTAGTATAATATACTAATATATATACTAATATGAATACCTGTTTGTCATATACATTTCTTCTTGTTGTAGCAATTTTAATGGCCAACAGTGTATAAAACTCGACACATACCAATCACAGGCAATACGGAAATTATAATCTAGGCTTCAAATGATATTGTAGTCTTTCCCACAACATTTGTACTGACGATATCCTCCAAGAATGTGTATGTTATGTAAAAGAAAAAGAATGTTAAGTAACTTACGTTGTGAAAACTCTCTGCAGTTTAATAATGAATTAAATCCGATGTATATTTCTTAGGTTCTGTTCCTTACTGTAATAAGAATGTGGCAATCAACACATATATAGATACATATTAATATCCTTACCCCACAATGTCGCAGCTTTAGCGCATACGGCCTGTAAAACACAGTAATAGAGACTTAAGTTAATGCGAAATTTTAGAGCTGTTGCCTTTTTTTCTACATACGTCTTAATGAAATGTTTGTTAGCGAAACCTTTAGAGAAGCGCAGCGCCATGCGCGTTGTAATGAACAAACAGTTGCCCAAACACTACCAGACACTTAAGCTCGCATGTCGCAGTTTGTCTGTTAAACCATTCGCGACACAGGATCGGTACCTGCCGTCATCAATTAATTACAACAACGTAAAAGCAATTCGACCAAAATGTGACCTTATATTTGTACAGACGGTGCTCCACAGCTCATAGATATTAAAGATGTAATTTTTATATTTCGCCAAGAGCTGATAATTATTTGCTACCAGTTTCAATCTTTTCATCATAATCAGCGCAAATGTAACAAAGGAGAAAACATGAATGCATGGTTTCGAGGCGATATGAATTAATAAATTTTAATCGGGCTTCCAGCTGCTTCAGGTGGTCAAAATCCCACGAGCTTACGACCGAGCTCTCCCCGGTCATTGTCAAGTGGTAAGACTGACTGCTGTGTCGCCTTGGCCGCGTAGTTATACAGGGTGTTACAGAAAGGTACGGCCAAACTTTCAGGAAACATTCCTCACACACAAAGAAAGAAAACATGTTATGTGGACATGTGTCCGGAAACGCTTAATTTCCACGTTAGAGCTCATTTTAGTTTCGTCAGGATGTACTGCACTTCCTCCATTCACCGCCATGATTTCATACGGGATACTCTACCTGTGCCGCTAGAACATGTGCCTTTACAAGTACGGCACAACATGTGGTTTATGTACGATGGAGCTCCTGCACATTTCAGTCGAAGTGTTCGTACGCTTCTCAACAACAGATTCGGTGACTGATGGATTGGGAAAGGCGGACCAATTCCATGGCCACCACGCTCTCCTGACCTCAACCCTCTTGACTTTCATTTATGGGGGCATTTGAAAGCTCTTGTTTACGCAACCCCGGTACTAAATGTAGAGACTCTTCGTGCTCGTATTGTGGACGGCTGTGATACAATACGCCATTCTCCAGGGCTGCATCAGCGCATCAGGGACTCCATGGGACGGAGGGTGGATGCATGTATCCTCGCTAACGGAGGACATTTTGAACATTTCCTGTAACAAAGTGTTTGAAGTCACGCTGATACGTTCTGTTGCTGTGTGTTTCCATTCCATGATTAATGTGATTTGAAGAGAAGTAACATGGAAAGTAAGCATTTCCGGACACATGTCTACGTAACATCTTTTCTTTATTTGTGTGTGAGGAATGTTTCCTGAAAGTTTGGCCGTACCTTCTTGTAACACCCTGTATAGCCGCACTGCTGGCTTTGACGTCACTGATGCTCACTTCCTCACCATATACGGTACTGTTTTCATCCCGCGTGTCACACCAGATACACGTCTGAGACGACTTTAGCACAATGGACGAGGGTATTCAGAACGCCACGTTTTTGTGCCGGATGGTGGTGGCTGAGTGCGTGCAGATAACGATCTGCCACTACAACTGAGCCACCTCCGGAAAGTCTTTCGGGAAAACGGGTACAGCCACGCAAGAAACACGCCAACACAGAACACCACCGAAGAAGAAAGCAAGAAACTTGTGTTTTTGCCTTTCTGTGGTACAGTGTCGGGAAAGATTAGCCGGCTCCTGAAGAGATAAAGCATTTCATCGGTGTTCAGGCCCCCAGCAAAAAATTCGTCAGCTCATGAGGCCTGTGAAGGACGATCTAGGGCTTAGAACGCCTCGAGTGTACAAGATACCACGTCAGTGTGGCTGTTACTGCGTCGGCCAAGCAGTACGCACTGTGGAGCAACGCCGGACGGAACACGAGAGCTGCTTACGCCTACGCTATCCAGAAAAATCTGCCGTGGCAGAACACAGCTTAGAAAATGGACACCGAATTCTATTCGACGAAACGTCTTTCGTTATGAAGACGAAGGGATTTTGGGATAGCGTCATTAAAAGAAACTATTGAAATAAAAACCTCTGAAGATACCATCAACAAGGACGGCTGTTTGCAGTTCACCACAGCCTGGGACCCAACTATCGCGATGTTAAAAAGGGGCGAGACAGACGAGGGATGAAAACATTACCGCATATGGTGAGGAAGAGAGCACCAGTGACGTCACAGCCAGCAGTGCGGTTATATAACGACGCTGCCACGGCGACACAGCACAGGCAATCATCATAGGCCGCACCACCCACTCCTTTCGTCTCCATGATTTCTATCTCACCCTTTATGGTCGTCCCATCCAGCTCACCCCCACCCTGAGATACCTTGGCCTCACCCTCGACCGTCATGTCACCTGGACCCCTCCCCTCCAGACCATCCAGCAGAATGCCCATTCCCACATTCGCCTTCTGAAGCTCCTGTTGGCTGGACATGGGGATTGCATCCTTATACCATCCTCCACACCTACAAATCCCTCATCCGTTCTAACCTCTGTTATGCCAGTGTTGCCTGGATCTCCGCAACCACCTGCTGTTACAAGGCCCTCCAAATCCTCGAACGCCATGTGCTCCGTCTTGCCTTCAGTATCCGCCTTCCTTCACCCACACGGCTCCTGTATGAACTGATCCCCTTCCCCCACCTCCTCCCGTTCCTCCAACATCTCTGCATCCTTTACACTGTCCGCAGGCTTGATCTCCCTGACCCTCTGGTTTCCTCCTTCCTCTCCAACCCTTGCCCGTTGCCACGCACTATCGCTGTATCCCCCCCCTCTCTCCACCTCCACACCCTCCATCACCTTCATCAGGGCAATTTCCGGCGCCTCCCCCTCCCAGATGATGAACTTCACCATGACATCTACCCTTCCTTCTAACTATAACCTGGCCTTGATCCCCCCCCCCCCCCCCTCCCCAGGGCCCCCTTTTTCCTCTCCCCTCCTTAGAGCGGATTTTCCTCCCTCCCCCCTGCACCCCATCCTTGCCTCTTTCCTTCCCACATCCCTCCCTACTTGGCCCTCTTCGGCGCCCCCCCCCCTCGCCCATCTCCCCCCTCTCTTCCTCTCCCTCCCTCCCTTCTCCCAGTCTCCCTCATCTCCTTGCGCCTGGCAGATCTCTGTTTTGATCATCATCAGTGTGCCAAGTCAGTGCTGTGTTTAGTGCTGTTTCTCCTGTGCATCGAGAGGTGTGGTTTTAATTGTGTGCTGGCCTTGTGCTTAGTCTTACTGTCAGTGTTTGTTATGTGCTACACCATTTGTCGATACTTTTATGCTCCAGTCATACTGTGCCTTGTGTTCTTTGAAATATCCCAGTGTGTGGTTTTTTGTGTGCGCCACTATTTTATGGTGTTTCTCTCCATTTTACAGTCGCCCTTTTTTTGTCTATTGTCTTCTATGATGTTCCCCCTTTTTCATATCTATGTTCATAATGTTTTCTCCTTTGTATTTGTTTAAATGTCTTCTATTGTTTGTTCTATGTCTTTCGGCTGAAGAGCAGCGCATATGCTGCTGCCAGTCCGCCCCGATGGGGAATTGAAATACAATAAAGGAAAAAAAAGCGACACAGCAGTCAGTCTTACCACTTGACAGTCTGGGATACTCACACAGTAAACATCGTTGTTGTAGCTTATATAGCATAATTACTTTTGTGGCATCAATAACAAATGCCAAATTGCATTAAAAAGCAATGAAGTAATCATAAAATATACGTTAGTAAAATACTACCATTCGATGAGGGCGTAAAATAAATTTACGCAGTTGAATAACGTTAGTGCTTTCTGTGTTTCGATACTGATTCTGTAATGTGGAGCACACTTTGCATACCGACGAATTGGACAGCAGATTTTTTTTTTAGTTGGGAGAAATAAACTTTTTTCTATTACCTACATGGATTTCGAAGGAAAATTATCTCCAACGTTTCCGAGTTACATTACATGAAACCCCTATGCATTCGCCCCGGAATACGTACAAGAAAGAAAAGCCGAAAACAGATAGCTGACAGAGATTTCTTCTTGTATAATTGTCTGACCTAACTGTCTACCAACATCTTCCAAATTATTTTACGTAACCTACTCGTTAAATTGTTCTTAACATTCATTTGAAAATCCTTCGTCACAAAGTTGGGAGTTACATCACTTTGAAACACCGTTTGTTGAAACTGATAAATATAATAATTTTAAGAAGAGGTTCATGATACCTGTTTATGTCCTCACGTATTTCCTTCTCGGAAGTAATAACTTTCAGGCTTTATGGTGGCTGTGCTCTTGAGTTCCCTCGTTTACCCGTATATAGGGGGAGCTTATGAAATTAAGTGTCAAGATTGTGAAATGAAGTACTTCGCGCAAGGGAGAAAAAACTTTAAAATGAGTTTACTTTAAACTTTCTTTCTTCCTTACATACTCTAATCTTTAAAGTTTACACTATGAGAATAAAGAGAATAGCTCATCAGCAGTGGTGAAACACTTAAAAAATAAGCAGTATTCTTTGGGTAACGTCACAGTCAGCATGAGTGTATTGCACTTTGAGGATAAAGTGTGGCAGTTGTCAGATTTAGTAGAATTTGAGGTTTTTTCCCCCTTAAGAAAAGAATGCATCAGTGTGTTGAATGAGAAGACAGAAGCGTCCACGAGGTATTTCTAGGCCAACTTCAGCGATGTCCTCTTTGGAAAGCAGTTATCAAGTTATTAAAACTAGCGGCATTAGTTTTATGTTTTCGTTTGGCAATCCTGTATAGATGCACACATTGCATTACAGATTAGTATTGGTTTCTAGAATGTACTGTGACTTGACCTTAAACTGTTCATAGATAGTAGCATCATTAATGGCTGTGTCATATGCGTTGCAGGAAAATACTCTCTTTATTGGGCAAAAGCGGCTGCCTTTAGTTTACAACTGTACCTTTAGAGTGTAGCACGCCAACATGAGATGTTCTAAGAAGAGTTTTATGTGTGAAAATGCATGTTTGCTGCTGGGTTTTTGCTTTTGACGGTACCCGAACACATAGAAGCTTTAACGTATGTTGCGATACAAGACAACATAAATATCATTATATGGTTGTCAATAAGAGTAGTATTGCGATTTATTGATCGGTTCCCTTGTTTTACAGCATTTAATAGCAGGATAACGTGTTCCTGAAACATGTTTTGCTAAAAAACCACACTTTGACAACTGATGGCGTAACATTCTCAGTAGCGATTCGTGAGACAGTTGTAGGATGGCTTCACAACAGACAAGGTAATAAATAAGTCGTGAAATTTTTAAAATGGATACATAAATTTTAAACGTTAATAGTACAATAATATATTCATTCAATTCTAAAAAATAGGAAGTGGTAGAAACCTGTGAGATACTTCGCAAAACAAGTGATCTTAAGCAAACGTTAACCTTAAGCAAATCATTAATAATTTTCGTCGAGTGTAGAATCACTTGTTAATGAATAGATTGAATAGTTGTATTTGATGTTTTAACAATAAACAGTTTACAGTTGATATGGTATTTAAGAACAACAAACAGTATAACTCAAAATAGTAACCTGTTAGTTCTTTTTAGAGAGAGAGAGAGATATTTCATGTTTTATTGTGATCAAAATTTTCTTAATTAATTTTTATACGAGAAAGGCAAACACAACTCTGTCCTGAGGCACTGACAAGAACACTCCTTTAACTTAATGAGGACCTGATCATTTAAATGTTTTATCAGATACTGTTACACTGAGTGAAATGTACATTACATGGAGAAACAAATACATTTTTTCTTGGTTCAGTAAAGCATGTGGGCACCCATCTGCTTGTTTAAGGTAGCAGTTTACGTAAGCTAAGTCCAGGCTGCAATGAAGTTCCTCACTGTCTGACTACACATCACACTTCCAAGTGTTGAACGTATTTTTCATGACCATCAGGGAGCAACTTCTGATGTATGGATTTATGTTGTTCCATAGGTTAGAGGTTCTGTGCAACCTCTGTGGAAGACTGATTCTTATTGCTTTCAGGTCACTCAGACTGAATTCAGCAAGAACACATGGTTTCAAACAATATGGCCCCATTGTATCATCACTGACCTTACATTCTTCCATATGTACCATCTCTGTTTCCACACACCACCTCTCTCCTTGCTCTCACCTCTCTCTGTTTTGTACTGGTACAGAAGAAGACACAATAAGTATGATTCTTCATAACTTACCTTTACCCTTTAATATTAATTTTATTAACCTCTAAATATTCTGTGAATAAAACACACTTACTGCACTCGCAGTTATTTACCATACAATGGTCAATGAAAGCTCTCATAGGTTCACCAACTCATTTAAAAAATTCCAAATAGCGACTTCAAAATAGTTTACAGAAACAATAAATATTTACATTAGAGTTTTCAACTGATATAGTAAGTATCTCATAATTTGTGTTGTCACTTATTAGGTCACCCTTAATTCCTGTAAGTAAACAAGAAGATGTAATATAGATCTGCAAGTAGCGTATATACACGTATCAAGTTAGCTCAACTAACTACTTTTCCAACCAGGTAGCTCAACTAACTACTTTCCCAACCAGGTAAAAGAGCTATGGTTTACGCACACTATATTTCACTTCAAATTAACTACAATTGACTAACACTGTTGGGCCCAAAACTATCTACACTAATTTCTTTTACCAGTAATGGACTTAAGTAAAATGTTCCTTTATTTATGTATATATTTTCACCCTCTGAAACAATGAGATGACACAAACTAAAGCACACAGTAATATGAACAACAGAAATATAGAAGCTGGGCAACATGAATATAATTAAAGTGCCCTGTCAGTACTGAGAGGACATTTGCACGATGCTGAATGTACAAAATTAAACAGCAGTTCTCTTTCTGGTTATGGACAAGAGATTTGCATACACCTCTCTTCCTACGCCCTGGAAGTTTCTATAATGAGGATCTATACATCATTATTAGTACACAGAGTGGCACAAAATCATTACATTTCTTCTATTTTACACACTCTAACTTCTGATGTGTGTTCTCCTCCTAAAGATTGAAAACACCTAAACGAATTCATTCATAAACTGATTTCATTACACAACATTGCGCATAACATGGATCACATTACATGCCAATAAAACAAGACGAAATAGATATGGCAATAATAATTAGTCATATACAGTTGATATTTCTGAGACAAACTGAATCTCAGCTTTGTTATGATAATGATATATGCTGTAGCAATGAATTGAAATTTGTACCAGCACCAGGATTAGAACCTAGGTCTCCTGCTTACTAGGCACATGCACTGTCTGTTGCACCATAGTTTTTTATATATAATATCGTTCAGCATTGTTCGTTTCGTTTGGTCTGGGAGGACGTCACACGACATCTATTCAAGTTCATCGTCGATTCCTTCACTCAGTTTTTTTATTAAAGAGGACAATCGGCCCTTTGACCAGACACGCTGAACTTACCATGCCGGCAAACTGGCACTCCAGCTATTGTACCAGCATGGACTGTCCTAGTATGTCTCCATCCTTGACACAAATTCCAATTCGTACCTCAGCCCATAGCCATTCCCCTTCTAAACTCACATTAGTGTTTTCGAGGCTCTCGGATATTGGAATAGCACCTTAGCAATGAGCGAAATACGGTTAATCCTGCCTGTACCTCAGGGGTAGTTGATATCTTAATCACATACAGCTGATGTTCCTGAGACATATTAAGTCTCACCTTTATCTGTAATAATTATGTAGGCTGAAGCTATGAATTAAATTTTGTACCAGGGAACCCATTTCACTCACTACTCAGGTGCTATTCCAATATCGAAGAGCCTGAGCAATACTCATGCGAGTTTAGAAGGGGAATAACAATGAGCATGAATTAGACTTTATATCAAGGAAGGGGATGTACTACCATAGTCCATGCAGCTCTGGTTGCCAGAGTGCCAGTATGGTGTAACAGATCAAGTATCTGCCTAGCAAGCAGGAGAGCTGGTTTCGAATCCCGGCGCTGGTACAAATTTTAATTCGGTGCTTCAGCCTACATCATAATCATAATAACAATTGTTCTGTCAATGTTATCTTTCACATTACCAGTAGATTATATTGGATGATATGAGTACCTTTTACCACCTTTCTTTACACAGCAGCTCATAGACACTGTTAGCACTCTCAGTGTGATACACCATTTCTCTTTACTCTGGATAGGCTGTCAACTCAAAACCTTTCATACTGGATAACTCCTTACTATCATGCCTTCTCTGCTTAGTTGTCTCCTTCCATTCACGGGTAAGACGAGGGAACTGTAAAAGGGAAACACTTGTAGCATAAAACTTAATCACACATTAAACTTTTATTGTACAAACATAAATATTCATGAGTCCATAGTTTTAAATAACATGAGGTATCCTTATTACAAATTCTAAGGCGATTAATCACACAATAGTTCCACGTTATAAATGTCATAAACAGCGCTCCTAGATTGTTTGGCGATGGTCATTTACCGTCTTGGAAAGTCATCAGATGGCCGAAACAAATTGCGAAATGATGTGGGCAACATGTTTAAGTGGATCAAAAATGGCAACTGTCGCTAAACAAAAAAAAGTGAAATCATTCACGTCAATACTAAAAATAAATCTATTACATTTCGTTTACATTGTAAAATACAGAAATTTTTAAGGTTGTCGATTGAACTTAATGCCTAGGTATTACAGTTACGATCAACTTATATTACAAGTGTCTCCCAGAAAATATCTTGGGGAAAGAGAACCAAAGACGATTAATTATTGGCAGTACACTATAAGGTTCAATAAAGGTTAGTTAGTTAGAAATGCCAAGAAAAACAGAAAGTCGCCAGGTCCAGGATTAATTTATATACAACTGGTTAAAGCAGCACCGTCAAAACTCTTTGAGATATTGGCAGTGATTTTTGACAAATGCCTTAGAGGTGACGAAGCCCCAAAGGAGTGGGAAAAGGCAACAACTACATCAATATTTAAGAAGGGCAACAGGAGGAATTCTGCAAACTCTCGTGGTATTAGTGTGATGCCATCCATGGCGAGAGTCTATGGCCGTATCCTAAAAAGAGGATAGAAGAAGAAATAACTGAATCTAATGAACAAAATTGATTCAGATCTGGTCGCTCCTGTACTGATAGAGTATTTACCCTCAAAAACCTAGTGGAGAAAAGGACAGCAAGGGGCCTTACAACCCACCTTGCCTTTGTAGACCTCCAGTAAGCTTATTACACAGTTCACAGAACAAGCTATGGACAAGCGTAATTGATGGTGGGTAACCGAGCTACGTGAAAGCTGTCAGACTCCTCTACGAAGGTTGTACGGCAATGGTTGAAGTGAGAACTCAACTATCTCAAGAGTTTCAGGTGGCAAAGGGACTACGCCAGGGATGCACACTTGCCCCGTACACTCTTTAAGATCTACCTAGAGAAGGCACTAAATTCATGGAAAAGGAAATGCGGAGGAATGGGTGTCCCTATAGACGACAAGATCTTGTTCACTATATTTTTCGCTGACGACCAAGTGTTAGTAGCTGGAGATGAGGAAGATGCAAATTACATGCTCTGCAAATTAAAAGAAGAATATGAAAAATGGAGTCTTGTCATAAACGTATCTAAAACAGAATATCTGAAAGCGGGAGAAAATACTGTTGATGACTAACAGCTCGTTTCTGATACTGTTGAAGGGTGTCATAATTTTAAGTACTTGGGAGTGACACTGTCGTCCAATGGTAGAAGTATGGATGATGTAAACAATAAAATAGGCCAGGGCAAGCGAGCCAAAAACAACTAAATGGTATTCTCTGAAACAAAAACATAACGCGCAGAACAAAACATACCATCTACTACACAATTATTGAAAGTAACACAACACAGGTGCAGAGTTGTGGGAACTAGATCGCCTGCTGGCGACGGAGTTGTGGATACACCAGACTTGACCATATTAAAATTGATGGGATAAGAGAGGTTATGAATGCCAAAAGCACAATCCTAGAATACATAGAAAGGAAGCGCCTACTCTGGTATGGTCACTAACAGCGTATGCCAGACACAAGACGGCCGAAACGGGTATGGCAATTGACTCCACATCAAAGAAGAAAGCGCGGTAGACCTGCGGGATGCTGGAAAGACGACGTCAACGAAGCAATTGCGGCGAGAGGTCTTAATGAAGGAGACTGGAGTGACCGTGAACGATGGAGATTGGGGTGCGAGAGGCGGCGGCAGCCGTAGAAACCTCGCTCAAATAAATAGTTACTTAGTTAGCTACACGTTCCATAGCTCATTTGAACGATTCCTTTATCGAAATGATGTGTAACGACTCAGCTTATAGGATAGAAATGTACAAATGATTAGTGCTAACACTAATAAACGTTATCAGTTTATTTCTAATCATGCAACTAAAAATTAGTTTTTTATTTTGCTTTTTTTGTGTTTAATGGTTGCCAACACTATGAATAGCAACCACCTTCTGGAGTACTGCAATGCAGCATAGCTTCTGTACAAGACAGAACTGACAGGAGACATCTAAAAAATTCAAAGGTGGGCAACTCGTTCTGCATTATCGCGGAATAAGAGGGAGAGTATTACAGATATGATACGTGAGTTGGTGTGACAATAAATAAATAAAACATTTTTCGTTGCGGCGAGCTCTTTTCACGAAATTTCTATCACCAGATTTCTCTCCCTAATGCAAAAAATAAGTTGTTGGTTCCCAATTACTTAAGGAAAAATTACCATCGTTAAAAAATTTACGAGAAATCGGAGCTCACACGGAAAACTATAGGCGTTCATTTTTCCCGTGTGTTGTTGGGGAGTTGAACATGCAGAGGTAGTCATGTAGATGTAGAATCATTGGTGCTAGGGTGCTGTGCCGTTCCGTTGGCAGTATTTGTGAAGGCCGCTATTTTAAATGCGTTGTGGAATGACTTGACGTTTCGATCTGGTTTCTGACGTCCAGTGTGAATGGACCTTTGTAGTCCACTGAACTCGTTGCACTAAATAATAGTCAAATTATGCTGTAATGATGGTTGCAATAAGAGAGTGCGATAAATCTTTGTTAATGCGAGAGGTTGCTGAACTAAAGCTCACCCTAGAGTGGTACATTTGCTGACAAGTGGGGAGACTCGAGGAACAGAGCCAATGGTGTAAGGAGCTGCGGTGAGGAGGTGTCGGAGGCGCAGAGGGCAGGGCGTCAGTCGGCTCATTAGGCACAATTAATCACCGCGCCCGGCGCCGGCTCAGCCTCTCAAAGGCGCCCCGCGGCGCCTCCCCAGGCGTCACTAAGTGCAGCCACTGACTAGGAGCGCCCCGCTCTGATCACAGGCCGTGTGTCTGCGATCAGCCTCTAGTGGGCGTCCCAGGAGAGAGGCTGTTATGAGGCTGCCCGCGCGTCAGTTCCCTCGCGATGATACCGTATGAGATTCCCTGCGCCACTGAGCCTCAACGACCACGAAACTGCCTCATTTCTCAGGCCTTCTCGGAGTGAGTGAGTTTAACGGTGTTTTCCAGTTATGCTGAGACCTCGACTCTGGGTACTGAGCAAAGGGAAAGACTGAGACATTTCCGGATATGTTGTCACTGGAGCATCTAACAACACCACCACTTGCAAAGTAGGTTAGAAATCAGTGTTGCTCACGCAGCATATGTTCGCTTTATCGGGCAACAACAAAGTTATTGACTGTGGATGGTATCGTCAGAATGTAAATAATGAAGTCACTGTAAAAAGGTCATTAATTTTGGCACCTATCTTGAATGAATTCCCACGTACATTTCGTCGAAGTTATGGCTCATCTTGTTGATTCTAGGGTGATTCCACTCTGACTGTTAGAAGGTCCAGATCTGTATTTTAGCATTATCTGAAGACCTAACACATGTGTTTTTCAGGAAATTCTTAATGAGCAGACACTCCCAGATCGTAACAATGGTATGGTAGAAATAAATTTTGACTTTGTGTTCACGATCCACATTTTTATTAAACTTCTTGTAAATTCACATATACTTCTTCTTAATTGTCACATCATCAAGAAAACAGTTTTGTATCAATCTTCATATATTTAATTTCCACTTTAACCAAACAAAAGACTTGACTGTTCTTTTACAAAGCGAAATAACAACTTAACTTCTGCAAAATGAAACAAAGATTGCTCTGTGCGCATTCGCGCCAAAACGATTACAAGTAAGTCAAAGATTATGAAAGTCTCACAGAAATGGATACACACAAGAACCATATCACTGTAATATATCGATACATCGGAGTACCTATACATTAATAAAACCAAATGTGAATATTGTCACAAAAATATGTCTGTTACTTCGCAGAAAAGTAGTACGATATTACTGATATCGAGAACTGGAGTTGGAGTGCCGTAATGATCAAGTAAATAAAGAACTATTACAAGCATTCTAAAATCAAAATGGACTGATAAAATCACTGATGATGTTCTGAACCGAGGGTAGAAGAGTTTTATCGAAACTGTTATACAGGAATAATTCAGTGTGTTGGTCATGTGTTGCGATATGAGGGGCTGCCAAAAACAAGTGTCCACTGAATATCACAGAGATGCTTATCTACTTCTCCAGCCATCCCTAGGAATGTCGCAGTCTCATTAAAGCGCCTGGATAATCTACCGCTTTAGTATGCCACTACTGGGATTCGGGTAGGTGTACAGACCCCAGGACGAATCCACCCGAATGTCAGTGTACCAGTGACCAGCCTGGATTTGCATTTACCTCTGTTGTCAGAATGGATCAGAAGCGCAAACAATCATTCTGAAAATACGATACTTAACGTTTTGTTGAGAGAAACACAATGTTGCATCGCAGTGCGTGCTCCTGTTTTTGAGCGAACAGTTTCTAGACAGGTTTCATGCGGCGCGCCACGAGTAGCTCTTGCAACTTTCGTCCTCAGTTATTTGCTGGATGTATCCCAATCTCTGCCTTCTTCTACAGTTTTTACACTCTACAACTCTCTCTATTACCACGGAGGTTATTCCCTGGTATCTTAACAGATGTGCTGTCATCCTGTCCCTTCTTCTTGTCAGTGTTCCCCATATATTCCTTTCCTCTCCGATTCTGCGCAGAACCTCTTCATTCCTTACCTTATTAGTCGAACTAATTTTCAACATTCGTCTGTAGCACCGCATCTCAAAAGTTCGATTCTCTTCTATTTCACTACCGTACTATGCTGTGCTCAATACGTACATACTGGAAAATTTCTTCCTCGAACTAAGGTCTATGTTTTATACCAGTAGACGTCTTTTGGCCAAGAATGCCCTTTTTGACAATAATAGTCTGATTTTTATATCCTCCTTACTCCGCCCGTCACGGGTTATTTTGCTGCATAGGTAATATAATTTCTTAACTTCCCCTACTTCTCTGATCACTAATTGTGATGTTAATTTTCTCGCCGTTCTCATTTCTCCTACTTCTCATTAGTTTCGTCTTTCTTCGATTTACTATCAATCCATTATCCTGTACTAATTAGACTGTTCATTCCATTCAACAGATCCTGCAATTCTTCTTCACTTTCACTGATAACAGCAGTATCAGCGAATCTTATCATTGGTATCCTTTCACCCTGAATTTTAATCACATTCTTTAACCTTGGTTTTATTTCCGTCATTGCCTCTTCGACGTATAGACTGAACAGCAGGAGCGAAAGACCACATCCTAGTCTTACACCTTTTTTAATTAGAGCATTTCGTTCTTGGTGTTTCACTTATATTCTTCCCTCTTCGTTCTTGTACGTCTTGTATGTTATTCATCTGTCGCTCTAGCTTAACTACATGTTTCTCAGGATTCCGAACATATTACACCATTTTACACTGTCAAACGCTTTTCCAGGTCGACAAATCCTATAAAGGGTCTTGATTTTTCATCTTTCTTGCTTCTGTTATCAGCGGCAACGTTAGAACTGCCTCTCTGGTGCCTCTACCTTTTCTAGAGCCAAATTGATCGTCCCATAAAAGATCTTCAACTTTTTTCTTTTCCTGAGAACTGCCTCTCTGGTGCCTTTACCTTTTCTAGAGCCAAATTGATCGACACCTAACAGATCTTCAATTATTTTCTTTTCCATTCCTCTGTACTCGTATATTATTCTTGTTAGTAACTTGAATGCACGAGCTGTTAACTTTACTATGAGATAAATGTCTCACTTGTCGGCTATTTCTATCTTCGGAACTTTGTGGATGCTTCTTTCCGACAGTCTGGTGCTATACAGCCAGTCTCATACGTTCTACACACCAATGTGAATAATCATTTTGTTGCCGCTTCCCCCCATTGATTTGAGAAATTCCGATGGAATGTCATCTGCCCTACTTGGCTTTAAGTCTTCCAAAGTTCTTCTAAATTCAGATTCCAATACTTGATCCCGATCTCTTCCCAATCGACTCCTGTTTCTTCTTCTCTCAAGTTGTCAGATAAATCATTCACCTCAAAGAGGCCCTCAATGTAACCTTTCCATCTATCCGCTTTCTCCTCTGTACTTAACAGTGGAATTCCCATTGCGCTTTCAATGTTAACGCCCTTGCTTTTTATGTCACCGAAAGTTGTTTTGGTCTTAGTATATGCTGAGTCAGTTCTTAAGGCAATCATTTCTTTTTCGAGTTCTTCACATTTTTCATGTAGCCATTTCGCCTTAGGTTTCCTGCACGTCATATTTATTTCATTCCTAAGTCACTTGGATCTCCGTATTCCAGACGTTCCCTGAAAATTTCTCTGCTTCCTTCTTTCGTCGATCAACTGAAGTATGCCCTTTCCTGAGAGCTGAACTGCCTATTGAGCTATTCTTACCGCACTATCAATAGCCTCAGAATACTTCAAACGTCTCTATTCATTCCTTAGTACTTCTGTATCCATCTTCTTTGTGCACTGATTCTTCCTGACTGTCCAACTGCTCCTGGCTACACCTTACAGTCAGACACCGATTTCGAAATCTCTGTCTGACCACGACGTAATCTAAATGAAATCTTCCCGTATCACACGGTGTTTTCCAGGTTTGATCTTGTGATTGTTGAACAGGGTGTTCGATTTTACTAGCTGAAATCTACTGTAGACTCAATTAGTCTTTCTCTTTTCTCCTTCCTACTGCCAAACCCATATCCTCCCGTAAACCTTTCTTTTACTCCTTCCCCAGGAATCGCATTCCAATCTCCTATGAATATTACATTTTCACCTCCGTTCATGTACGGAATTATCCCTTCAATATCCTCATATACTTCCTGTATCTCCTCATCTTCTGTTTCTGACGTTGGCATATATACCTGAACAATTGTTTTCGTTGTAGATTTACTGTCGATACTGATGAGAACAAATCTGTCACTGTACTGTTCACAGTACCTCACTCTCTGTTCTACTTTCCTATTCAAATCCTACTCCTTTTATACCCTTTTTCTGCAATTGTTTGCTATTACCCTATACTTGTCTAACCAGAAATTCTTATCTTCATTCTATTTCCCTTCCCTGACCTACACTATATGTACATTGAGCCTCTGCATTTCTCTTTTTATATTTTCTAGCTTCACTAAGACCTTCAAACTTCTGACATCCCACTCCTTTCGTTGGTTATTCAATCTGTTTCTCCTGATCACTTCCCCCTTGACAGTTCCTTGCTGGAGATCCGAATGGGGAACTGGTCAGAATCTTTTACGAATGGAAACATCATCATGACACTTTTTCAGTTACAGACCACATCTCCTGTGGATACACGTTAAGTGTTTTTCATTCAGTGGTTTCCATAGCCTACTACATCCTGATGCCGTTGATCATTGCGGATTCTTAGTCCCTGAGGTGCTGTATCCCATCCCTAGAACAAGAGAATGCCGTGAAGCTCTGTCTGTCCCTCCGCCCTCTTTGACAAGGCCTTTGGGAGAATGAGGGTGGCTTCTTATGCTGGAAGTCTTCAGCCGTCGTTGTTGCTAATTTTTTTATTCAGAATTTAAGCAATGACCAGGTTCTAACCCGGTGCCGTGGGGGTTCTGCTTACTAAATAACGATACTACACCCCTTTTTCCCTTCATTTCGTTCGTTATTGCTCTCGGCATTTGGTCTGGGCGGACACACTTTGAAGTTCATTGTTGAGGTTTTCACTCAGTTTTTTATATTAGATTAGACAGCCAGCCCTTCGAGTTGTTGAAGCATTCACTCAGTTAAAAAAAATTATTATTATGGAGAACTACATATACATACGCACTCCACATGGCACTATACGGTGAATGGCGAGAGGTACTTTGTACCAATAGTGGTCATTCCCTTTCCTGTTCCACTCACTGATGGAGCGAGGGAAAAACGACCTTCTATACGCCTCTGTACGAGCCCAAATACGAGTATCTTATCTTGTTTCGTGGTCCATATGCGAAGTGTACATTGACAGTAGAATTGTTCTACAGTCAGCCGCAAATGCCGGAGCTCTAAATTTTCTCAGCAGAGTTTCGTGAAAAGAACGTAGTCTCCCCTCCTCGGATTCTCATTTGTGTTCACAGAGCATCTCCTTAATACTCGCATATTGTGCGAACCTACCGGTAAGAAATCTAGCAGGACGCCTTTAATCCTGCCCACCCACAAGGGAAACTACGCATCACACCGCCCTCAGATTAGTTGTAAGAGGGACCAGTGGATAGCTCGTCAAAAACTGAACACAGATCAAGTATGAAAACAGGAAGAAGGTGTACTGCACTGTGAAAAATGAAGTGAAATAGAAACAGTGAACAGTCCAAGCTCAAGTGAGGAGCATCAAGGGTTACTGTACAGGTAGGATGTCCTGGTTACTGTATTTACTCGAATCTAAGCCGCATCTGAAAAATGAGACTCGAAATCAAGGGGAGGGGAAAGTTTTAGACCGAACCTCCAAATCGAAACAAAGTTGATCCATTTGTAAGATGGCAAGAACTATGCCCCTTACATGAAGTCATTAAAGATCACCTAACTCACGTTGAGCAAACAGTAGGGCTGAACAAAAATGACTGACATGAAAACTTTGTGGAAACGCGTCGATTTACTGGAGGCTAGTTTATCCCAGGGAAGTATACAGAGTAGACTGTGGCCAGCTGGGGAGCGGTAAAGGGAAGCGACAAAAGGCAGCTTAGGGCAGCGGTAACGGGGCACGGCCTCCAGCTGCCTTAAGATGAGTGGCAGTGAGTGGGTGGTTGACCCCATGCTGGTGTACCGGAAAGCAGACGGATAACTTGTATGCCTGTTGATAAAGGGCCATCGTTCCGTTTTCAGTGAAACATGCGAGTAAGCCTTGCAAAGTTACGGTGGAGCGGTCAACAGAGACCAAAATATGCGTGTTCGTGGCTATAGCAACTTCACGCTGAATTCACGGTCCCCAGAGACTGAAGTAAGCCAGGTGAAGAGCGACAGAAAGAAATACGCCGGCCTCCGATGGGAACATAGGACTGAGGAATTTGAGGTACTCTCCTGGGAGTCAGAATTCCGGAAAAATTGGTGATTTGTGCAGATGCTAACCTTGATGGGTGGTCTGGGAGAAGCTAAATAGCGGAAGTTGAGAGGAAGAGAAATTTTGTGGGAATTGGTTCACTTCCCAGAGCAGGCATTGGCCGGCACTGGGAAGCGACACAAATTAATGCGACTTGCGCTGCAATTGGTGTAAGTGATTTTGCTGGAGGAGATACTGAGGAGAAGAGCGGACTGGGAGAAGTCCCCGTAGGGGTCTTCCGTTTCCAGCTTGCCTAGAATGCGGGCGTGGCGTTCTTTACTCAGCTTGCCTGAGAAAGAGTGAGCATCTCTGCAGTTTAGGACTTAGCAAAAGGAACGATTGAGCTTGGGGATAGAAAATTTTGGTTCAGCTATGTACTGAACATGATAGCTAGGAGTGAATAGACGAGCGCAGCCTTGCAGCACCACGAGGTCGGCCGACGTCCACACAACGACGCCGCTCCGCCACGCTGTATTCGGTGATATTGGGCACGATCCGGGCAATGATTAATTTGTTTGATCATGTCGGCAAAGTTTCCACGAGGGTTTCACGGGCCGTGTATTGTAGAATTCTTCTCGCACTTCGCATTACGCCTGGGTCAGTCAATAGGAATTACTTTTGACTTATTGCCCTTTACTCCACGCAAACGCAATTTATTACCACTGCCTGTTAGGAGAGTCATGTAATGTGATGATTGAAGGTCGTGAGTTAAAATAAATTTGTGCTAGTCGACTACATCTGTTTTCAATCAAGTAGTTGAAATCCCAAGCCACTTTCTTAATTAATTTTATGTTCAACATTTGTATCTGGTGTTCAATAGCTGAATATAACATCAATGTGCACCACTTCTTAATTAAAATGGATCAATTCTGAATCAATTAATGCCAACACTGCCACCGCAGTTCAATCAGGAGTCACAGGGCCTTATTAATTTCCTTGCGTCATGCGATATTGCGGCAGTTTGGCACGCTCTGTTGATCTGTTAGTCAATTGCCTGGGGTGCACACACACCAAAACCAGATAAGTGAGAGGTGGGGTGTTACACATTGTAAGATGAGACACAATTTAGGTCGAATGGATGAAGATACAGCCACAGTAGTTTGGTTCGAGTCGTAAGCTTAACAATTAAGCTTTACCAAGTAGCCATTGCTATGTGTCAGGGCCTCCGTCCGTATTTATACGGGTACCCTTCCATTTCACGTGCTTAGCTGGTTTGAATCGATTGCTTATTTTGCTTTGATCTGATAAGTGCCGTTCTTTTTGTTACAGGTGTTTACGTCACTCTAAGCTGAAAGTGCATTGTTGTACTGTGTCATGCATTGTTGGTCGTATTCTGGTAATGAGTGTTTTCGGCCTGTCGCCGCTCGCGGCATGGCTTGCTTTCGTGCGCGCTACCGCCGCTTACAATGAAAAAAGGAAGAGGAATTGTCTCATAAGCGAAACAATGGCAAGATACTGCTATCTGTTATTACTTTCACTGCTGCTTTCTTTGATAATGATCAACAAGAACCAACTAATAGACTGCGTATGATAGAAGATGTTCTGAACGAGAGTTTCGCAAAAAATTTTCTACGTTTGAAAATCTTTGCAGGCGCCTCTTTAGTACATCACATTCTGCACAGAAATTAGAGTCATCTTAGATTTAAAAATCTAGTCAGCTGCTGTCCTTCATTTCTGACAGTATCACTATTCAGCATAAGAATATTACAAATATAAACATGACATGGTGTATTCCTCCGCGTTTTCTGTTGTCTCACTCTAGTTTCGTAGTTTATTAGACAGACAAGATTTAAATGAGATATCAGCAAACACGAAAGAATATATGACATAATGTTTACATTCTTCTACCTTTTCTTTTAACTTATTTACTGACACAGAGGTTAGGGCGCCAGTATTTAACTTTGTGCTTGCAAAGCATGCCTGTGTAGCGCTACATATATTTGACGGCGGTTAGTTGTGGCGGCAACTACCAACATTTTTCAGAACGTCTGCTTACTTTGCAATCGATTCTAAGCCGCAGGCGGTTTTTTGGATTACAAAAACCGGAAAAAAGTGCGGGTTAGATTCGAGTAAATACGGTACCTATGTGGTCACGTTGTAGGTCTGCGACGGGAGGGAACCGTGTTCAAACGTCGCTCGCGCTCCAATTCTTTCTTTATTTTTTCACAATATTATGAACCATTCGTCCGGTCGTTGACGTACCTTTTCTCCTTCTGTAGCATTGGCAAGCGTTATACTATACATTGGTTACAGATATGTCATGTGGTAAGAATATCTTACTGTCGCACGTAAATATGACGTTTAGCGAGAGCAGACGAGATGCCGTATCGACCTTCCACGGAAAAGAAAACATCAAATAAGCGGGTGTGAACTACGGAATTCAAAAGTCAAAGCTTCCAAAACGGAACGCAAGAGTCAGAATACCATCCCTGACAAAGAACCTAGATCGTATTGCAAGAGGGTAGTCGGGATGGATGGTCTATTTTCCAGACTAAATCCTCGAGTGGTATTCGGCTGAAATCTTTTTCGTTTTCATCCTTTCATCCAACCCTCTATGGGCTCGGAGCACATGGGCAGAGTACAGGCACGGCATGCGCCACAACAATATCTACATCTGTATCTACATACATACTCCGCAATCCACCATACGGAGCGTGGTGGAGGGTACCTCGTACCCAACTAGCATCTTCTCTCCCTGTTCCACTCCCAAACAGAACGAGGGAAAAATGACTGCCTATATGTCTCTGTACGAGCCCTAATCTCTCTTATCTTATCTTTGTGGTCTTTCCGTGAAATATAAGTTGGCGGCAGTAAAATTGTACTGCAGTCAGCCTCAAATGCTGGTACTCTAAATTTTCTCAGTAGCGATTCACGAAAAGAACACCTCCTTTCGTCTAGAGACTCCCACCCGAGTTCATTAAGCATTTCCGTAACACTCGCGTGATGTTCAAACCTACCAGTAACAAATCTAGCAGCCTGCCTCTGAATTGCTTGTATGTCCTCCCTCAATCCGACCTGATAGGGACCCAAAACGCTTGAGCAGTACTCAAGAATAGGTCGTATTAGTGTTTTATAAGCGGTCTCCTTTACAAATGAACCACATCTTCCCAAAATTCTACCAATGAACCGAGGACGACTATCCGCCTTCCCCACAACTGGCATTACATGCTTGTCCCACCTCATATCGCTCTGCAGTGTTACGCCCAAATATTTAATCGACGTGACTGTGTCAAGCGGCACACTACTAATGGAGTATTCAAACATTACGGAATTCTTTTTCCTATTCATCTGCATTAATTTACATTTATCTATGTTTAGAGTTAACTGCCATTCTTTACACCAATCAGAAATCCTGTCCAAGTCATCTTGTATCCTCCTACAGTCACTCAACGACGACACCTTCCTGTACATCACAGCATCATCAGCAAACAGCCGCACATTGCTATCCACCGTATCCAAAAGATCATTTATGTAGATAGAAAACAACAGCGAACCTACCACACTTCCCTGGGGCACTCCAGATGATACCCTCACCTCCGATGAACACTGACCATCGAGGACAACGTACTGGGTTCTATTACTTAAGAAGTCTTCGAGCCACTCACATATTTGGGAACCAGTCCCATATGCTCGTACCTTAGTTAGGAGTCTGCAGTGGGGCACCGAGTGAAACGCTTACCGGAAGTCTAGGAATATGGCATCCGTCTGATACCCTTCATCCATGGTTCGCAAGATATCATGTGAAAAAAGGGCGAGTTGCGTTTCGCAGGCGCGATGCTTTCTAAAGCCGTGATGATGCGTGGACAGCAACTTCTCTGATTCAGTGAAACTCATTATATTCGAACTGAGAATATGTTCGAGAATCCTGAAACAAACCGATGTAAAGGATATTGGTCTGTAATATGTCTGTAATATGTCTGTAATATGTCTGAGAACCATTAAAACGATACGGATATTCACTCCACTATGTCACAAAAATCTATGTCTGAGTTGTGCATACTGTGAAATGTAGCTCAACGATAGCTGAACTTGTTCGCCGAAAAGATTATAGGCTTACACTGCTGAGCCAACATATCACAACCACTGCCCATCGCGCGATTGAGAGCCAGCTGCTGGCATTACGCGCACTTGACGCAGAAAGGACAGTGTGTAAACGGAGCAGAGACGGATGTCGAATGATTGTAGCAACGATATGGGCTGGAAATGGAAAAATCCAATGACATAAAATGAACTTTGACAAAGGGCAGGGAATTATGTCTCAGTGGTTCGGAACAAGAACCTAATAAATGGCGGATCTGGTCAACTGTTTGCGTTTTAGTACTGTGAGAATCTGCAGATAGTGCTTCATGGAGAATAAAACCATTAGTTGATGAAAAAGCGGTGGACGTCCACGACACATCACAGAACCTTAAAGTACAAAGCTTTGCCCGCTTTGTGAAGCAGGGCAGGCGTCGATCTATGGCAGACCTTATTACAGTCGGTGCAGGCGCAAATTTTTCAGAGCACACCGGTCACTGCACTTTGCTGAACATACGGCTCCGCAACAGAAACCAGGTTCCTACGTTGACCCAACGAAGTCACCAGTTGCGATTGCAGTGGCTATGGGAGCATCGTGACTGGACGTTGGATAAATGGAAAAGTGTTACCTGGTCGGATAAATAACGTTTCCTGTTACATCAGGTGGATGATCATGTTCAGAAAGGGCGTCATCCAGGTGAACGGCTCTATTATGCCTTGGTGGTCGTTCACTTGGGTTTCTATTTCGGTAGTCGTAGTAGCTGAATACACAGCTGTGGTCTATGTGAACATTGTTGCTGTCCTCCTGTATCCTTTTATACTGATGTTTTCCGCTACGGCAGTGGCGTCCTCCATTAAACTAAGTGACCGTTTTACAAAAACAGAAGGGTGTCACATTAATTTGAGGAGAATAATAATGAGTTTCTGTTGATGTCTTGGCCAACAGATTCGGCTGATTTACACTCTCATTGGAAAGCATACTGGGCGCTGTCAGGATCCAGTTCCACGCCCACAAAGGAGCGGCCCATAATTTACGGGAAGTGCGTAAGCTGCGCGTTCATGTATTGGCTTGGTGCATACGTTGGTAGGGTTTTTCCATAATTTTAATAAAGATAACAGAAATACATAACAGAGGCTTGTTGTGGTGGTCTTCAGTCCTGAGACTGGTTTGATGCAGCTCTCCATGCTACTCTATCCTGTGCAAGTTTCTTCATCTGTCAGTACCTACTGCAGCCTACATCCTTCTGAATCTGCTTCGTGTATTCATCTTTTGGTCTCCCTCTACGATTTTTACCCTCCACGCTGCCCACCAATACTAAATTGGTGATCCCTCGATGCCTCAGAACATGTCCTACCAACCGATCCCTTCTTCTAGTCAAGTTGTGCCACAAACTCCCCTTCTCCTTAATTCTATTCAATACCTCCTCATTAGTTATGTGATCTACCCATCTAATCTTCAGCATTCTTCTGTAGCACCACATTTCAAAAAATGTTTCAAATGGCTGTGAGCACTATGGGACTCAACTGCTGTGGTCATTAGTCCCCTAGAACTTAGAACTACTTAAACCTACCTAACCTAAGGACATCACACACATCCATGCCCGAGGCAGGATTCGAAGCTGCGACCGTAGCAGTCGCACGGTTCCGGACTTCGCACCTAGAACCGCGAGACCACCGCGGCCGGCAGCACCACATTTCGAAAGCTTCTATTCTCTTCTTGTCTAAACTATTTATCGTCCACGTTTCACTTCCATACATGGCTACACCCCATACAAATACTTTCAGAAACGACTTCCTGACATTTAAATCTATACTCGATGTTAACACATTTTTCTTCTTCGGAAACGCTTTACGTGCCATTTGTCTACATTTTTTATCCTCTCTACTTCGACCATCATCAGTTATTTTGCTCCGCAAATAGCAAAACTTCTTTACTACTTTAAGTGTCTCATTTCCTAACCTAATTCCCTCAGCATCACCCGACTTAATTCGACTACATTCCATTATCTGTGTGTGTGAAATCTTACGGGACTTAACTGCTAAGGTCATCAGTCCCATTCCATTATCCTCGTTTTGCTTTTGTTGATGTTCATCTTATACCCTCCTTTAAAGACACTGTCCTTTCCGTTCAACTGCTCTTCCAAGTCCTTTGCTGTCTCTGGCAGAATTACAGTGTCATCGGCGAACCTGAAAGACTTAAATCCTCAATAATATATTTTCCTTCACTGTTGACAACATTGTGCCAATACTGGCGTAACTTTTCGATTCAGTGACTGTAGAAACCACGTGGTTCTGAGGGTAAGAACTCGTCAAGAGATGTTCGGAGCGGAATTTCATGCTGAAAGAAATTTGCTTTAAGTCCGTTCGATGGATTGGGGAAAAGGTGAAAATCTGAGGGCGCAAGATCAGACGAATAAGGTAGGTATGGAATGATCTCCCAACCCAACTCTTTTGTAGTGTTTTGTGTCAATCTAGCAGAATGCGGGCGGTCGTTACCGTGGAATATCGTCACTTCACGCAGTCTTCCTGGCCGTTGTTCTTGGATGTCGTCTGCAAGACGTCTCAGCTGTTGACTACCGTCAAATTCAAATGTTCAAATGTGTGTGAAATCTTATGGGGCTTAACTGCTAAGGTCATCAGTGCCTAAGCTTACACACTACTTAACCTAAATTATCCTAAGGACAAACACACACACCCATACCCGAGGGAGGACTCGAACCTCCGCCGGGACCAGCCGCACAGTCCATGACTGCAGCGCCTTAGTCCACTCGACTAATCCCTGTCCGGCTGACAGCCGTCAGCAGTGATGGTGACCCCTCTGGGGAGGAACTCGCAGTACGCCGCCACACCGTCGCTGCACCACCAGATGCCTTACAATATTTTTTGTGGCTGCGTGCAGGTCTTTTTACGGGGAGCTGCTGCTTTGCTTGGACTCAGACACTCCTTTCTTTTCCATACGTTAGCATGAAGACGCAAATTCTCGTCTCCAGTAACGCTACAGAATAGGAATGGTCTGTGTCGTTCACTAGCCATCTGATGACGAGCACACCGAGATGGATATAAGACCACCAGCAGATTTTTTAAATTTTGGTTTAGAGCATCCGGTAGCCAAAAATCCGATTTTTGAACCTTCCCTGCTGCATGCAAATGTCGCACGATGGTGGAATGATCACATTTCATCACATTTGCCTGTTCCCGAATACACTGACGTGTTCATTGTGTGTTAATGATATTAAACGATCTTCATCAAACTCCGAAGGTCCCGCTGAACGTGGAGAGTCACCAATAACAAAAGAATTCTCCTTAAAACGAGAAAACTGAACGCGGAGAGTCATAATGCCAAACGATTCTCCTTGAAACGAGAAAAGCACGTTCTTGCCGCTTCTGTCCAGTGGTGTAACCCCTATAACGGCGCAGATGTTTCTGCGTGCACGTATTACTGCCACTGACGCAGACAGAAGAATATGTCGGAAACGTTCCGATTTTTCCACTTACCACTGCATTTTCTGGCGTCTACAGGTCCGTTCACTACCTCCAAATGACAAAATGACAATATGTAAACTCAAACAGCAACAGTGAACTACAAATAAAAAGGGACAGTCGGTGAATACACCCTTTAGCAACCGGAACCAACATGGAAAACAAAAACGCTACGAACTTCGTCACCAGCCTTATGTGATGACACATACCTCCAGGAAGCTACCAAGGACTTGTGGTATCCAAGCCACGCCGAATCGTTGCTCTACTGCGTTGCAATCATGGACCAAGACGCTATTAAGCGGGTGGTCATAATGTTTTCATTCATTAGAGTACTCGAGGTAAACGAGTTTTAAGGGTTGGGTAGACACATAGAGGGTCAAGAAAGTAAGACTAGTGGGGTTCCATTTTTACCGATTTACGTGACGAAATCCTAACAACTAAAATAGCTACGACAGTTACTGAAGATGAGGGTCGCATAAATAATTCCCCCTACTCTTTATTCTAAATGTTCTATTTGAAGTCGATACATCAGCATCTTAATCGTAGCTACTCTTTTGATCCAAATCACGTTTACAGGAATGCAAATAAAATCCTTTTGCCTATACACGTGGTAATTCATATCCCAGTATTAATGAAACCGCGTTTTAGAAGTGAGAGCATTTCCATTACTAGCTACACTTCGGCTAATGAACGTTTCCTGGCTGTGGCGAATCTAATTGAGAATTCGAAACATTGTAGAATACGTTTGGCAGCTATGTCGCCGTTTATTTCCTGGGATAGTGCAGAATTATCCTACTAAATTTACTCGCTAATAACAGTATTTTGTAATTTCGATAAACGCCCGGAATGATTGTCACATAAACGGTGACGTAAAGGTAGAAAATTCATGTTTTTGAGTCCAGAAAGCTCTATGCAACAGAAACTGCATATCATTTTGCCATTTTCATGCGAAATTGTCGGCTTATTTATGTATGGGGTAATAATAGAGCGCTGTTTTCCTTGGTTGTCTGCTAGTGTAGCGAAAGGTGTTTGCTACTGCAAGGGAGGTCTGGTTTGTTTTGGATTCTAATCTCGATGGTGGCAGATGGACTATCATTAAAGCAATTTTAAGAATTTCTCGCGCCCCCAACACCTTTATTTTGTACTTGTGCCCTCAGGATATCAATATGAAACTCTTGTAGAATTTCATAATTGTTACTGCCTACTTTTTTCGCTTCTATCAATAACTGAATTGACTTAAGTGTGACATTGAATGATTTTTAACTGAATTTCGTTCTGAATCTTCACGCATTGCTAATTTTGCACACTTTCATGATAGGTCAACAACGGTAATCCAGTATGACTGGTCAGAACGTTGACACAGACCGTTTCGCGGGCTAATGAGCATAATATTTTGTTAACTCGTAACGATCTGGGGCACTTTGTCTTACTAAAAGTTATGATATCGCGATAAGCTGCAATTCATTTTTATTAGTACAGTTCATACTAATTAGCGTTTCTTCTTTTATTTATATCTTTTATTTACGTGTTGTGTTTAACACACTAATCAGCATTAATATAGTTTACACATGACTGAAAACAATCTGACAAAGTTCGGATAGTTTTTCAATTTCACGCCGATACATAGTATGTTGGTAGCACTTGGTCGCCTTGCCTGTTATGCTGTGTAGCAGACTTTAAAGCTGTGCGGATCAGCATAACGAAAAGGCGAGGGGTCTCGCTCGTATTGTCCACGACTGTACATTAGTATGTTCTGCAGAATGAATTACTATTTCAATCACCTCGGTTCGGCATGTGTTCTTTTGCCTAATTGGCACAGGGTCCTCCTCGAGCGTTGATAACTTGTTCCGTGCGTATGAGTTCACTTGGTTCCAAAGTTCATCTGTGGTGGTTGGTATTGGGTCACAGCGCTGCACCCTCGCTTCAAGATATCCCACACATTTGCAATTGGCGAACAAGTCTGTTGGTCTGGCTGGCCAGGGGAAATGGCTGCCATCCTGTGACACTAAGAAGACACGTGTTCGTGCAGAAACATGTGGTAGTGCATTATCTTGCTCAAAATCGTTTCTGGAGTATTGTGCAGAAAGGATATGGCTACAAGCCGCAGGATCTCATCATGCTGATCACACTGGTGGCATTGCCCTGGATACACACCAACTGTGATTGTCAATGTCGATGAAATTCACCAACAGCCGTGTACTTTAAGATATCATTTTATTTTATTGTGAAGACTACCAGTTTCTGCATTTTAGCCATCTTCAAGCCCCTGCATAATGAAAGAGAATACATGCAGTATATAAGGGTGTACAAAGCAAGGTTATAGAAAGTGACGGGAAATCATAATACCGC
The DNA here is from genome assembly GCF_023897955.1 of Schistocerca gregaria. Lineage (NCBI taxonomy): Eukaryota > Metazoa > Arthropoda > Insecta > Orthoptera > Acrididae > Schistocerca > Schistocerca gregaria. The sequence goes on from NC_064921.1 coordinate 206,539,749, forward strand.
TTAAGCTGAAAAATGAAAGCAGCGGCGTTAAACCAAATCTGTGTGTACATCTATCACAATAGAGTAAAAAATGAGTACATATTTGTTAGTAGCGTTAAACCACATCTCTGCGTACGTCCAGCACAATAGACTAAAATATTGAAACCTTCCCGTCGAATAAATAACATAAATAATGATTGAACTTAATGCGTTGAGACGATAACCTTCCCGTCTAGAATAAAATAATTGAACTTACTTTGAGAGTTGGCAATACTCTCTTAGGATTTAAAGGTTGGCTACAGCGCACATACACAAGCTCTGGAATCTAAGATATTGTTGTCGCGCTTGGCAGCGCACGGATTAATTAGTGGCAGTTTGGAAGCCAGTGTAGGAGCCCGCCTGCTGTGGCTCGCACGTGTGTTGGGCGAGGGGTTGTCGCCGAGCTGCCGTACTGCCGTGTCCGCCAGCAGCGACACACGATTTGGTATTGAGTTGATATTTTTTATAATTTGCAGCGCGCTTATTAATTTAAAGAAAAGGGTTTGTGTATTTGCGTAGCACCAGACGGTAATTTTGATAATGATAGGAGCTGGATCCTTAAGGGAAACCATTGTTACGCGAATAGATTAAGTATTGATTTTTGTCACTGATTTCTTTTGTAATTGTATGGGAATTGTTTCACTGTGTATTTAGTTCAGAAGTATTTCAGTCTGTCTCAAGAGGTTGATTAATTTGTAATATTGCTTTAATGCCACTGGATGCAGATTTACATACGAAGCGATTGTTCAAAGAGCTTCTAGCGTTTTGTTAATTGAATGTGAAAGAATCGCTTTCACAATATAGTTTTTGAAAAAGGGAATTACTTGTTTGGGTTATCATTTATCGAGTTTGGATTTGACCAAACCCTTTCTCTTGAATTATATGTAGTTGTAGTAAGCAGCAGCAGCCGCAACAACAGCAAGAGCCGCCATACAGAACATGCATTATACTCAGCATGAATAATAGGTTTTCTTATGTTTTGTTAAATAATGGAATGCAGTAGATCAAGCAGTGGCAGCAGAAAGACCAAGTAAGTTATTTTTTGCGCACAGGACCAATTGAAAAAACAATAAAGTTATGGCGATCTCTGTAATAATAAAGTTAACAAGAGTATAAGCACGAGATTTTCAGTAGAAAACACGAGATAAGAAAAAAGAGTTCGCGACATTCAACTTTCCGTCTAATGAAAGAAAGAAAGAGAATTGAAATTTTTGTGACTTGCAGCTTTCCTGTCTGGACTTGCTTTTGACAACGTGTCTGATCTGATAGTCTTTAGCATACACAGTGTTGTACGCCTTGTCCCTTTCTTGGTAGCAGTATTAACCTGACTGATCAAAAGAAGGTTATTTCTACGTGAACATATAAGCTTAGGCCGTGGCCCTTGGTATTGGTTGTCTATGCAGTGAACCTGAATACATATATATATTCCTTACCTTTTATTTTACTGGGTCGCCTCTGGATAACGTCATCTGACTGCATGTCTTAATATACTCAGTCTGATCTGTTGTTCATAATTATTAGGGTTAGCATTCATTTATTAGGATTGCAAATATGTGAGCTAAAACTGTACTTATTATTCATTTGCTTTTTTGATTGAAGTTACTAGTGCAAAATTCAATGTCATTATTAAATAAAAAAATTGAGAACTCAACAAAAGTTAAATCTTGTGGTTACTGGGTTCAACGAAAAATAATACGATATTGACCGAGATAAACTGATATATTCTGAAAGTGTTTGAATCTAAATTTTTAAGGCTTCATAATGATTCAATTTATAAAACTTTTGTTTGGGGATCGTTTACATAAAACAGATTAAAAAACGAACAACGAACTTACAATATGCAGTTAGCGCTTAAATACCTTTGTTGTCTTCATGGCGTCGATTTTTAAAAATTCATAAATAACTATCAATTGTATAATTATAGTATTCTACAAGTAATATAGAGCTAGTGGCGAACAGGCACACCGCTCTGTCTCTACATACAACTTCACTGCACAAAGGTTGACTCAAGAGTGTTCTAACAACAATGCTGCTTTTCGGCACGCTCACTATGTATCAATGCACGGCCTCTCACGCCAACAAAGAGCTTGGTTTTTGTCTATAAATGCAACTGCCTAAAAGGTGGTAGCTGACAATAGCTATCACCATTTCCATTATAAGGAAGCAGTAAAACACTTCATTGTCCTAAGTATAAAAATAGTACAAGATAACGAGAAACCGAAAACATGATTACTGATGAAAACATGATGCCTACCAAGGGAATAAATTGGTATTAAGAGGGATACAAAGAGTTGTAGAATAAAAATCACTTACAAGCTCACATGAAGGTGACATATTGCACACCCAGCTAAGCAATCAGTACGTTATAGCACGGCTGAAAAAGTACATCCATACTAAGATTCTTAGACAATAAAATCATAGGAGAAGAAAAATGTATATTGTCGGAAACACAATGGTCAAACATATAAGCACTTAAATAATGTAGAGGTACATAAATATTACTGAACAAAAGTAACACCCATCCTACAAAGAAAACCCCCCAAACATAACACTACGAAATTTGCTAAAATAAGTCCTAGGTGTGACGTGTGGTTACACACTGACGTGCCAAGTTCATCATCGGTTATTCTGGCTGAAACGGTACTATAATTATGACAGAGATCGCCCCATTGGAATACAATGAGTCGCTAACAAACTACATGTATCGCTCACTGAACCGGCTATACCAGGGCGAAACCCCTCTTAAGCCTAGTATCGGAAAACATGTGTCGTCAAAGAAATGATGTAAGCGTAGGCAGTGACAGTTATCTAGGAATTCACAACCAAAATCATGACACGACCGTGCTGTCTTATAGGTCAGATCGATCTCTTATATGTAAAGCACTTCTGCAAAACAGTCCCGCTGGACTACTGATAGGAGCACTACTGACAAAGACAGTCATGTGAAGGACAAACTGGTCTGTACTAAAAGACCGTCATATGTTGATCAACAATTGTAAAATGCTATGCAAAATCTTTTTCGACCTCAAGTCAAGACTACTTCAACACATTACAATAATTAGACCAGTACATTTGGGTTCAGTTAGAATCGTACCAACTACAATTTGTAGTTGTACTCACTGGCACCCCACACCATAAGGCCTTGAGTTAGCGCTCTATGTCTTGTGAGAATGCAGCCACTGTGATACCGCTCCTCCTGTTGGCGTCGAACCAAAATGTTGCCATCATTTTCAAACAAACAGAAACTGGATTTGTCCGAAAACACTATCTGACGGCATTGTTGTCCCCAGTGATGTCGTTCCAAGCACTATTCCCGACTAGCATGTTTTCGCACTCTTGTCAAAAGGCAGGCGGCGTAGTGGGTGACGCGCACGCAACACATGACGTATTAAATAGCGATGGACTGCCACCCCTGAGAGTGTACGATGTATTGCACTGCTCCACTGTTGAGCCAGAGCCCAAAAGGACGCGGATCTGCCCTGCAGTGCCATTCGGATGAGGTGTCGATCTTCTAGGTGGAGGAGGGGGGGGGGGGGGGTGGTCTGGGTGGTGCAAACTGGCCCATCTCGTCGTGTTCTGCGGCTTTCCGCGAACCATTCAGCACACATCTGTTGTACAGCCGAAGCACTTCGTACCACGCGAGCAGCAATTTCCCAGATGGATGCGTCACATTCTCTATGCCAATAATGCGCCCTCTTGCAAGCTCACTGATTTGACCGTGACGGTTCATGCATACCTCTGCGAGGCATCATGCACGTCTGCTGAAGTCACACTGATCCATTACCTTCAGTTTGTAGCGACAACGAGAGTCCCTGGCACATCTTACCGATAGGTGGTGATACGCCGCGATATCGATGTTGACCTTGAACCCGTGGGCCGACACAGTCCAAATGCTAATCATTTTTGCAGAACATACTGGCGTACATGTCCTGTGAATATGAAAGCCTTATCTCTAGTCGTTCAAGGTATTCTGTTTTTTTTCTGAGCCTGAGTGTATAACCATACCGTATAAAAATTAGGGAACGTTGGGGGACATAATTCTAATGCCGAATAAGATGACCTCTAGCCTTGAGAATGGCCTCAGCCTGCGAGGAAGACTGTCCACAAGTTTCTTCAGGTGTGCCATATTAAGTTGCAGTCACTCGTCGCTGATTGAATCCCCTAGAGCTACCGTACGGCGGAAGTGTTGATTTCTACGTTTCTCCCACTCTTCCAGTAACTCTAAACATTTTCTATGATATTAACTCGATAGGATATATGAGTGTCCGTCAAACCAGGAACGTAAGGACGGAGCTCTGTTGTCATCCTGAAAGACGGGAGTGTCCATACCACACTCATCATAAGGATTACGAAGACAAGATAACCTTGGCCTCTGAGAACGTTTACTGTAGCCTGAAAGGGTGGTCCCAGGTCACGGTACGAAAAACACCCATCATGACAGAACCACCTATACCTTCCATACACACTGCCTGTTCACTAGACATTTTGCCGCATTTGAAAAGACGTGAAGTCGAGGATCGAAGGACCACACTGCAGTCCTCGAGTCAGCTACAGTCAAATTTCTGTGTTGTTTCGCCAACTGATTGAATACAGTGAAAGACGTGCACTGAATTACCATTCAGTGCTCGCATTTCATATTTCTAATCCACGCATTCTCGTATTCGGTAAACTAATCATTCAGGTAATATTAATAATTTCTATGGGTTGCCTGATTTATTTGACGATTTTTCCAGCTTGTCTCACACTGATCTGCGAGAGGAGCTTGGCGCCAGGAATTTTCTTTATTTATGGGCGAGGGCAGCAGTCTTCCTAGCAGCCATGATGGCTCCCCGTTTCCCATCCTTTTTCCGATAGCCAGGGTAGCACGTGGTGGCGTTTGAACAGTAGTGGCTCTCAGTTCCCCAACCTGCCTTACCAACCTTGTAACTGATATTTCTTCTCAACTTTAACGTCGCGAGGTCGCCTCCCTGTGAAATTCCGGCCCTATGATTGGCCAGTTCAGGTGCGCGCCCGTTTTTCGCGGGCGGGCGCCAACATCCCTCCGCGGATGGATAGTGGACAAAGGGGCAGTAGGGCAGTTCTAGTGCGACCGTGCCAGAGACCGGAGGTGCCGCTTCCAGGAGATGAAGTTCGGTAAGCATGAGCACCGACGTGCACTGTAGATTCGCACCCTGCGGCCCAGGGGGAACCTTATAGGTCATTGTACTGATGTGCGCTCCTTGAATTACGGTTTATGCTATGTCTTCCGTGTTATAAGACTGTAGGGTTTCCCTTATACAGTCGGGCATAACGTGCGAGACGTGTTGATTAGTCACAAAAGCTTGCAGTACGGCACTAAAGTGCATACATTCATGCTCACTTTTCCACTTCGTCGGACAGTAGCTCTTTCAGTTCTCCTGTGTAAAATTCGACTCAGAATTTATGTCTTCCTAGCTTGAAAACTTGTGCCCTTTGTCCTACGCCACGTGGTGAGTGTCTGGCGCCCCATCATGTTTCGTTAACGTAGTCGGACCGCCAAAGTTATATGAATAGTTTCGCGTCTTGCTGGTTGTATTCCTTTAGTACAGGAGGCTACCCAGCGATTCACCCACAGTAGCATCTTTCTTAGTCTTTGGCTGATTCATGGTGGTGGTCGTTGCATGCCTGCAACCCCTTCCTTTAGTAAATTGGATCCCATTTGATAATATGGGGATCGTCCCTAAAATTCCTTGTCTCCTTCTATCGTGGCTTATTATGAACGAGCGTTGGGGCAAACTGCTGAACTCAATTCTTTCTTCCCCCACCCCCATTGGATTGTATAATTGTTCAGTATTCAACTATTAAATAAATGAATCCTTTAATCTATACATTCTCCCTTTCATTGCGTGAAACCATCCTTAGTGTCACAGTAGAATAATGACGAACTATAACGGTTGCTACAAGGTTGTGCAGGTCTCGCGCCATTAATAATAGGATCAAGATTCAATATCACGCGCCTGGCACGACCATTGCACGCATGGAACCGATAACAGTAGTAATAACTTTCAATTATTCCCCATTGATAAACTGGGAAGTGTTCACGGCTGAGTGTGAGTACGCGAGCACTAAATCCACTTGATGTGCTGGAAGTAGTGGCCTCTGTTTTACCTTGCAGGTTTTTAAAAAAAAGAATATGAAAAATTACAACCCCTACACAGCGGGATAGTAACCTGCAAAATAAAACGAGCCACCACTTTTAACAGCTTTGTGACCCTCTGTGAGTAATTCTAAACATCCATTGCATGTGGTTACCTTCGGAATATTCGCTCGTAATCTGATTGAGAAGTATTTACGTTCAGTGACAATAACGACTCCCGTCGGATTTGAAACCTATTGTCATTAAAATTAGATTTTGTTTGTGATGTGACAAGGGTGAGAGGGGTGGTTCATACGCCGTGTTCTTTCTGCGGGCACATTCACCCCTTTCCTTGCGGATTTCGGACTATTATTTCTAACGTGTATTTGTGGAGCGCAGGTGAGAGTTGAAGAGAATCGTTCCATTTCGTCATTTCAGAGATACGACAATTATGCCTGAAACAGAATTTATCTCTTTGCATTCAGTTAATTTATTACCTACGTTCGATTGAAACCTGCTTAAAAAAGGCAAAGTACAAATATCTTGTTTTTCATGTTGTAAAGTTCGATATTTTTTACACTACTGGCCATTAAAATTGCTACACCAAGAAGAAATGCAGATGATAAACGGGTATTCATTGGACAAATATAATATACTAGAACAGACATGTGATTACATTTTCACGCAATTTGGGTGCATAGATCCTGAGAAATCAGTACCCAGAACAACCACCTCTGGCTGTAATAACGGCCTTGGTACGCCTGGGCATTGAGTCAGACCTTGGATGGAGTGTACAAGTACAGCTGCCCATGCAGCTTCAACACTATACCACAGTTCATCAAGAGTAGTGACTGGCGTATTGTGACGAGAAAGTTTCTCGGCCACCTTTGACCAGACGTTTTCAGTTGGTGAGATATCTGTATCCAGAAAAGCCCGTACAGGACCTGCAACGTGCGGTCGTGCATTATCCTGCTGAAATGTAGTGTTTCGCAGGGATTGAATGAAGGGTAGAGCCACGGGTCGTAACACATCTGAAATGTAACGTCCGCTGTTCAAAGTGCACTCAATGCGAACAAGAGGTGACCGAGACGTCTAACCAATGGCACCCCATACCATCACGCCAAGTGATACGCAAGTACGGCGATGACGAATACACGCTTCCAATGTGCGTTCACCGCGATGTCGCCAAACACGGATGCGACCATCACGATGCTGTAAACAGGACCAGGATTCATCCGAAAAAATGATGTTTTGCCATTCGTGCATCCAGGTTCGTCGTTGAAGACACCATCGCAGGCGCTCCTGTCTGTGATACAACGTCAAGGGTAACCGTATCCATGGTCTCCGAGCTGATAGTCCATGCTGCTGCAAACGTCGTCGAACTCTTCGTGCAAATGGTTGTTGTCTTACAAACGTGCCCATCTGTTGACTCAGGGATCGAGACGTGGCTGCACGATCCGTCACAGCCATGCGGCTAAGATGCCTGTCATCTCGACTGCTAGTGATATGAGGCCGTTGGGATCCACCACGGCGTTCCGTATTACCCTCCTGAACCCACCGATTCCATATTCTGCTAACAGTCATTGGATCTCGACCAACGTGAGCAGCAATGTGGCGATACGATAAACCGCAATCGCGGTAGGCTACAATCCGACCTCTATCAAAGTCGGAAACGTGATAGTACGCATTTCTCCTCCTTACACGAGTCATCACAACGTTTCACCAGGCAACGCCGATCAAGTGCTGTTTGTGTATGAGAAATCGGTTGGAAACTTTCCTCATGTCAGAACGTTGTAGTTGTCGCCACCGGCGCCAATCTTATGTGAATGCTCTGAAAAGCTAATCAATTGCATATCACAGCATCTTCTTCCCGTCGGTTAATTTTCGCGACTGTAGCACGTCATCTTCGTGGTGTAGCAATTTTAATGGCCAGTAGTGTAGTTTCTAATGGAATCTCGTTCTGTCCTGTCTCAGTGACAGCCATGTGTTAATCAGAAGGAATCCAGTTGAGGTCAACCAACCTGTCTGCATGCTAGACACGCTGGACCTACACCTGGTCCGGTTGCGATTTCGTATGACGGTAGGAGCACTCTCGTCGTTATCCCACGCAATGGACTGCAGATTTCTATTTTAGTCTGGTGATTCAACATGTTGTGCTGACAATTACGAACAGCACTCCCGTGGGTGTTTTCCGACTGGATAACGCTCGCCCCATCCGCTGCTGTAACCCAACATGCTCTACAGAGGTCGACATGTTGCCTTTGCCTGCTCTGTCACCAGATCTGTCTCCAGTCGAGCACATAAAGGATATCTTCAGACGACAAATTGAGAGTCATCCACCAAGTGCAACAGGCATTGGACTCGCATCTCACAGACAGACAGCCGGCACCTGTACAACACAATGCACGCTCGTTCGCAAACTCGCATTCAACATTCTGGGCGTCACACCTGTTATTAGTGTACCAGCATTTCACAGTTGCAATGGCTTATCTCGCACTTACATTAACCCATAATCTTGCAATGTTGATCATTTAAATGTGTTGCGTAGACAAATTATATCCCCGAAATTTCATTTGTAAGGTGGTTATAATTTTGTACCTTACAAGAACTCATCCACATACTTTGCCGTGATCTACAAACACAATTAGGTATCATATGACACGTTGTACATCGTATGTATCAATATATAAAAGAGACTGACATTGTCACATACATCTCGTAAACAACTGTTAACGCTTATTGCATGAAAAGTGACGGAGCGTCTTTATTATCAAAACGGCGCAATGTATGATTGTCTATACTAGTAAAGGTAGGAACGCCAGTGGAGATGAAACGGCAGGCAGAACTCAAGCTCTGGGTGGAAGGCCCGCACAGGTGTTGGTCCTGCTTAAACACAGGACGCAGCTTGGTGGACGTCGTGCCACAGGAGCTCTGGAGCACAATAGGTGATGGCTGGACGCTATTGTAGTAGGGGCTGGAAGGATAACGAGATAAAACTTCGGAACGCTCAAAATCTTGGACGCAGATGAGAGGAACGAGGAAGCGGCACCTCGGAAACCACGCAAGCTCGGTTATTTACAAGGAAGCATACCATTGTACGGGTATAGATTTTTCCTCGCAAATTTTACCCACTGGACGACACAAGGCTAAAATATGTCTGGTCGGCGTTCGGAAGAATCTGTAGAGAGGCAGAATATTCCGTGGTTTCGAAAATATGATTCGCTTTCGGAATTACAATGGTGCGGAGTCGAGCCTTGCTGGGAAGCCAGCACTGGAGAGACGAGGTCTTCTGTTGTGAGCACACGTGTGTGACGGTCGCTCGACATCAGCTTTGTCGGTACGGACGGACTTGCTGTCTATGCTCTCAGGAAATATTATAGTTAGAACTGTTAGGCACTGTACTGTTGCAAACCTATACGATTCTGGGTTTCACTTCCGGGTTGGAAGAAGTCGTTGAGTACGCAGCATTCAGTAATTGAGATCACTTCCTCTGCCTATACTTACGTTGAGACGTATCTGAACTCCGACCTTGTGGGTGGGAGTTCGCGTTTCTCGTCTGTAGAGCACAGAGAGGAGAAGACAGTGTTGGAGTTAGTCAGAGGCCGCATTCTGCCGTCCTAGTGTTTGAAAGAGTTTATTTGTGGCTGGAGATCTTCCATCGTAGCAGACGAGTATGGGAACTACCACTTCGACGCACCGGACGCAGTATATACGGTGACACCGCAAATGGATTCGGCTTATTCCGGTAGCTGAGTGGTAGCCGGCACGGTACCTCAGCGTGTTGGGTCAGAGGGCTAGCTGCCCTCTGTAATAAGAAAACTGAGTTAATCGATCATCAACGAACATCTTACGACGACCGCCCCTAGCAGGTACAACAAACAAAAGCGAACAAAATGAGATTAAAAAATAAAAAAAAATAAAAAAATGTGGTCAACGCGACAGACTGTCAATCCTAAGGGCCTGGGTTCGATTCCCGGCTGGGTCGGAGATTTTCTCCGCTCAGGGACTGGGTGTTGTGTTGTCCTTATCATCATCACTTCATCCCCATCGACACGCAAGTCGCCGAAGTGGCCTCAAATCAAAAAACTTGCACCAGGTGAGTGGTCTACTGGACAGGAGGCCCTCGTCACACGCCATTATTATTAGGGCTATAAACGCTAAGCAGCAGTGATCATTTTAGTTTATTACCACTGAGGTTCCACGTCACCGTAGATCATCTTTGAAAGTATTGTCTTCTAGTGTTTGGTACGTAGATTATGTCAGTCATTTCGAGTTATTAATTTTAGACCGCACAGTCATAATAAGGGGCAGAGTTGGGCAACTGATTAGTAATTTTACTTAGAAAATGTAAACTTCGTAATACAAAGGTTTTTTTAATGGTTCAAATGGCTCTGAGCACTATGGGACTTAACATCTGTGTTCATCAGTCCCCTAGAACTTAGAAGTACTTAAACCTAACTAACCTAAGGACATCAAACACATTCATGCCCGAGGCAGGATTCGAACCTGCGACCGCAGCGGTCACGCGGTTCCAGACTGAAGCGCCTAGAACCACAAGGCCACACCGGCCGGCAAAAGTTCTTTTTAATCCACAATAAATATATAAGCAGGAACAATGTTTATCATTTAGTAGGAATAGTGCCTTCATCATTCATTTATGTTTAGATTGTAATTCATAGCATTAAGAGATCCTACAATCTGCTTCAGGGGGTAATCAGACAGGGTCAAATCTTCATTTTAGCGTGTACTATTCTCCGTTGCTGACATTCATTTTACACCCGCCTGGAGTAGCATCTCGGACAGTATTCGGCGTTAATTATTTTTTGGTGTTGCAATTTTTTTCCCGCCAGTGTATTTGGTACGGTGAGCTTATATCATCACGAAAACATCCAATACCTTGTAATCACTGTGTGTTCCTCGGGGTGTACACCGTGCGGACCACGTTCTGCGTTGGCGTTCAGGCAGCGAGTTCGCTAGAGAGTGCCGTCAGGCGAAATAAGACGTCAGCCGGCGGCTGTGTTAACACGCAGCAGTAAATCTTGGGCGACGCAGAGGAGCTCTCCCCGCGGAGCGACCGGTCGAGGGGGGAGCGCGGCCCGGAGGATCAGTCGCTCGCTTCTGGCTGCGCGGGAGGCTGGCGCAGGTCAGAGGAGGGGCGGCCGCCAGCGCCGGTCGATACGGCAGGACAATGACGGCCAGCCGGCCGCCCCATGCCACTGCGTGCCTTATCGCCGATAGCGTCTCGCGAGGCACTCCCCTTTGTTACTCGGCTCTCGGGCCTAATGGCTTCTGGCCGTCTGCCTGCTCGCTTTAAACGAGCGCTGCCGAGCCACCGCCAGCAACAGCTGATACGGCGTCCGCCGTAGCCTACGACTGATGGTTCAAGTGGCCCACGCGGACAAGGGAAGTTGGACTGCAGACTGCAGAGGACGGTTTGAGCGGGGAGGCGGGCTTGAATAGAGAAACAGAAGTCAGATATTATTCCTGCTTATTCAAATAAAATACTCTGCATCCTTACTTTCTCTCTCTCTCTCTCTCTCTCTCTCTCTCTCTCTCTCTCTCTCTCTCTCTCTCTCTCTCTCTCTTATTTATTTATTTTTTTTTTTCATGCATGCCACGACACATTTCAGAAATTTATTCCCATTTTCAAGTGCATTGAAATTGCTACACAACGAAGATGATGTGCTCCAGACGCGAAATTTAACCGACAGGAAGAAGATGCTGTGATATGCAAATGATTAGCTTTTCAGAGCATTCACACAAGGTTGGCGCCGCTGATGACACCTACAGAGTGCTGACATGAGGAAAGTTTCCAACCGATTTCTCATACACAAACAGCACTTGATCGGCGTTGCCTGGTGGAACGTTGTTGTGGTGCCTCGTGTAAGGAAGAGAAATGGGTACCATCATGTTTCCGGCTTTGATAATGGTCTGATTGTAGCCTATCACGATTGCCGTTTATCGTATCGCGTTGGTCGAGATCCAATGACTGTTAGAACGTTGTTGTGGTGCCTCGTGTAAGGAAGAGAAATGGGTACCATCATGTTTCCGGCTTTGATAATGGTCTGATTGTAGCCTATCACGATTGCCGTTTATCGTATCGCGTTGGTCGAGATCCAATGACTGTTAGCAGAATATGGAATCGGTGGGTTCAGGAGGGTAATACGGAACGCCGTGCTGGGTCGCAACGGCCTCGTATCGCTAGCAGTCGAGATGACAGACATCTTATCCGCATGGCTGTAACAGATCGTGCAGCCACGTCTCGATCCCTCAGTCAGCAGATGGCCACGTTTGCAAGAGAACAACCATCTACACGAACAGTTCGACGACGTTTGCAGCGGCATTGACTATCAGCTCGGTGACCATGGCTGCGGTTACCCTTGACGCTGCATCACAGACAGGAGCGCCTGAGATGGTGTACTCACGGAGGAACCTGGGTGCACGAATGGCAAAACGTCATTTTTTCGGGTGAATCCAAGTTCAGTTTACGCATCATGATGGTCGCATCCGCATTTGGCGACACCGCGGCGAACGCACATTGGAAGCGTGTATTCGTCATCGCCATACTGGCGTATCACCCGGCGTGATGGTACGGGGTGTAATTGGTTACACGTCACGATCACGTCTTGTTCACATTAACGACACTTTGAACAGTCAACATTACATTTCACATGTGTTACGATCCGTGGCCGTACCCATAATTTGATCCCTGCGAAACCCTACATTTCAGCAGGATAATGCACGACCGCATGTTGCAGGTCCTGTACGGGCCTTTCTGGATACAGAAAATGATCGACTGCTGCCCTGGCCAGCACATTCTACAGATCTCTCACCAACTGAAAACGTCTGGTCAATTGTGACCGAGCAACTGGCTCGTCACAATACGCCAGTCACTACTCTTGATGAACTGTGGTATCGTGTTGAAGCTGCACGCCATCGTAACTCTGTTTGACTCAATGCACAGGCGTATCAAGGCCAGAGGTGGTTATTCTGTGTACTGGTTTCTCAGGATCTATGCACCCAAATTGGGTGAAAATGTAATCAGATGCCAGTTCCAGTATCATATATTTGTCCAATGAGTACTCGTTTATCGTCTACATTTCTTCTTGGTGTAGCAATTTTAATGGCTAGTAGTATTTCCATTGGTATTTATGTGGGTTGTGTCGTACTGCGTCTTTCTTGCGCAGAAATTCACAAACAAACGAACCATCACTCACCGTGCTTGATTACGTGCAGTCGAAATATGGTGCAAAGATATTACGACAGTACTGCTTCCCAGAGACTTTCGCTGCCATCATTTTTCGTTACTTGTACTTCTTACATTAAACCCACCCAGATAGATGCGCTCGTTAGTGCGCCAGTTCTGAAATTCGGCAAGACGCTACGCCCCGTCGGATTGGATGCGACAGGGTGATCAGTGACGGGGGCCGGTGGTTTGGACAACGTGGGGTTTTGTTTTTAGGCGGTTTCCCACATTCGAGTAAGCGAATACCAGGCTGGTGCCCACGTCCCAACTCTCTTAAACGATTCGCAGATATTTCGGTAATATTCGCACATTTTTACAAGGGATAACACTGAGCGCAAATACATGCGGTACAGAAATTCCGTACCATGAGAGAGGCGTGGGAGGGTGGTGGGGAGAGCATCGTTCGCGACAGGAAGAACTTCTGGCCACTCTCTATCAGTGACGTGGTCACATCCATTTTAACATGTCGACCCTATAATGGCTTGGGATAAGGCTAGGAATAGGAGGGAGACGTTATTCATACACAATTGTCAGTTATGGCTTCTAAATGTAGCACAATGGACTACTTAAATTTGCGATTATCCTTTATATTTTATTTTTATAACTGTTTGTTGTAAATGTTGAGTGGAATGTACGCAGGCCTGAAGACCCTCCGGATCGGCTATACTTATTATGTATGGAAAAATCATTTGAAAAGATTAATCGAATCCCTAATTTTTCATTGAGAATTTTTCTCCCGACTTCTTTTAGCGTACAAACATGTTCATCTGCTGCATCAATTTCATGTTTGGAATGAGTTTTTAAGATCTTCTTCTACATTTATGACTGGGTGTCCAGCGTATTTTATGTGTGGTACTATACACGACTTTGTGAATTGGTTATGTGTGTGACAGCTGATACATTCAGTGCATCTGGTATAGAAACTGCTGCCAGTCTGCTCTATGAAGTAGCTGGGACAAGTTTCACGCGTGAATTTGTACGTTCTTGAAACTGAGGATTTATCCGTTTTTGCCATTCCATACCGTAGTCAGTACAAAAGAAACTCTTACAGAATTACTTCATTCTCTGTCTGTCTGTCACTCCGACAGTTAAAAACACTTTTTCTCGAGAACGGGTATACCTATGACGTTAAAATTTATGTCACATACTAAGGCCAACGGTCCCCTGGCATAGCAAGAAATTGAAGCTCCTAAATGAATGTGGTCAAAAGATTCGGCCATGTAAGTCACATATTTTGATACTTACAAACTCACTCATGAAAACCTGTAGGGTAATCCCGTTGGTCAGCCGCTGTGGCCGAGCGGTTCTAGGCGCTTCAGTGCGGAACCGCGCTGCTGCTACGGTCGCAGGTTCGAATCCTGACTCGGGCATGGATGTGTGTGATGTCCTTAGATTAGTTAGGTTTAAGTAGTTGTAAGTCTAGTGGACTGATGACCCCAGATATTAAGTCCCATAGTACTTGGAGCCTTTTGAACCGTTTTGAACTTCCCGTTGTCCTAGAATCATTAAAGTTGGCAAAAAGCAAGGTTTCACAGGACAAGTAAAGTAAACAAATCCGAAAATAGTAGATTCGTAATTATAGCACCCAAGAAAATATTTCTCTCGTCATTTTTAGGGTTCCTTATTTCAATCGGTATAAATGGACCACTTTGCTGTCTGTCTGTCTGTCTGTCGGACTGTTAAAAAGCGTTTTTCCAGGAACAGGTAGAAGTACCAAGTTGAAGTTTTTGTCGCATACTGAGATCTGTGAACCCTTAGCGCTGTCAATCGTTGAAGCTTCAAAGTCAGTGCAATCAAAAGATACAGCCAGTTACGTCACATATTTTATGACTGTGTCACATTTACATTACTGAAATTAAAACATTCTCGACAATCTTGATTTCCCTGGAACCGATATTTTGGCAATATCAATGTTGGTAACAGGCAAACATGACGGAGACTACTGAAATGGATGAACTGTTTGTACACATATTTAAGCTTCTACGGAACCTTCAGTATGCGAGCCCTACTTGCGCTTGACCAGTTTTATTGATTAAGATGTGGACTAATGTTTGTTGTAGTCACCACATAAAGTACCGGTGTAAATATGCTTTGGTAATACGATTAAAGATTCACTTTTTCGAAACAGTGTAATTGTTTTCCATTGTGATACAGAAGTTTGAAATTTCCTCAAAGGTGCCTACAGCCTTCTTCCATAATGCTGCAAAGCATGGAGCTCTGAGATGTCGCCTTCAGGCTCGGTGACGCTTAAGACAGCGAGATATAGGCACATGCGAAAAAAAGGAAAAAATTGAAAAAATACAAAGCTCATAAGTTCATGTGAATTGTAAGTTGCGTTAATGAAGGCACACTGGCACAAAATTTTACCGCAACGGCAAAACATCCTTTCGAGGTCCTTCCGTTCTGCGACACCCTCAGCGCAACCAACACACCTTCGTTTACAGAGACAGTCAGTCAGTGATTACAAGCCACTATCATGCTAGTTATCCTTTCCAACAACCCTTAGATTTCGCATGCAGCCAGCAGGCGCTAGTGCACAGACACATAACCACTAAACTCACTGGTGTCGAAATGGTTGCCTGTCGCGCCGGCGCTAGTACTGGTACATTTTTGAATGATTCCGGGTGGTGTATACCACAGGAAAAATTGCGGTCGCCCAAGGAAGCTATCATGTACAGTAGTGTTGCTGGCCAACGATGTCCTTAGAGAAGGGTTGAATCGGCCTGTCTTGTCGCTCATCGTACTGTCGTTTTCGACCGCAAGATATTTGGGAATCAACGCCCCAATGGAAGGGGTGGTTTCATTGACACTCCCTGAGGCCTCTTGGTGTTCATACTGAGCGGCGGTGTTTCAGAAATGTATTCCTCGGTCGCCCGTAAAAAAAATGCATGATTTTACGCTCGCTGTCGCTCTTCCTACCTCAGAAAAAGGCATGAAATTTGTGTAAAAGGGAATGTGACAACCTTCTCATCGTGTGATACGTCCCCGCTGGCGTTGGGATGAATTGTGGTACAATTTGGTGCCAATGTGACAGCATTAACCGACCTTACAGCTCACACGAACTTCTGAGATCTGGCTTCTCTTTTTTCCTCGTGTGTCGACAACTTGCTGTTCCAAGCGTCGTCGAGTCCTAGGGCGAGATGGCAGTGCTCCACGATTTTGCACCATTACAGAGGGAGGTTGTAATATATCTTTGAGCCAAACTTCTGAGTCGCAAGGGTAGGCAATTACGGGGTTTCGAAAAAGTGACCCTTTAATGGTGTTGCTCAGTGTAGTTGCTGTTGAATATGAGAATAAATTCTTGAAATGTTTATTAATATGCATGAAAAAGAAAGTCTTCCGAAAAACACTGGTCATGATGAATGAAATTAAATTGTGGTTGTTATTATCTGTAAGCTCTTTGACTTTCTCAATTTGCTCTTTATTGATGTCGATTACTCATACAACATAAATGTTCGGTTCCAGAATAGACCTTCCGTTACTGGATATGACTGAGAGACCAATCACTTCTACATTGAGTTAATAAACTATGTCCATGCACAGAAAGCCAATACCCACCAGTAACCTGCATTACACAAATAGACTCAAAACTATCTTAGTTTTGTTGGTATGCTCCATGGCCTGTTTGACTGTCACACATATGGTAACACGAAATTAAAAAGTTTTCACATTGCTTTACGTGATTTTGCACACATGGTAAAGCGGAGTAGCAGGATACCGGTGTTTATCTGGTATCTAAGCACGGACATATTGCACTGACTCGACAGAGACGTGATTGGTCTCCCAGACACATCTGCTGATGGAATGTGTATTTCGAAATCGACTATTTACTTTGAATGAAAGTCAACATCAATAAGTACAGCCTGAGCAAGTCTGTAATATCTCACGAAGTAAAATACATTGCAGCTGCGTCCCTCGGAAAAGCGAACGTCAACAGCGTTGAAGAGATTAAAAAACTCAGATAATGATTTATTTACAGCTGATCACCAAATCGTTATGTGAAACTTACTACAGATTAAAACTTTAAACCTTCTTCTTCTTCATCCCTTCGCCCCATCCGGATGTATGAAAACTGCACCTGCACCTCCTTACTATGTAAGTCACAGTCTAGCAGCACATTGACAGTTCTCGGTAGGACAGCGATTCAGATCGCGTCGGGCCATTCTGATTTAGCTTTTCCATGATTTTCCTAAATCGGTCCAGGCAAATGCCTCGGGATGGGGACTTTAATCTTCCTTCAGTCTTCCGTCGACCGTATGTCCGCAGAGAGTTGGTATGCTGTCCTGTGCGAGCAGCGTTGTCGCCAGTATGCAGATCAGTAGCAACGTAAGCATGCCTGTAGTTGTTTCAGTACTTTAATTCTGTTTTTCCTCTGTCCTAATATGATATCTCAGAGCAGCACTTGGACCTTACGTCCTCGATTATTTATTGGATGTATTCCAGGCTCTGTCTTCCCCTTCAGCTTTTACCCTTTTCATCTCTTTTCATTACTGTGGAAGTTATTCCCTGATGCCTTAACTCATTACCTACAATTCTGTCAATTCTTTTCAGTGTTTTCCGTATGTTCCTTTCTTCGCCATTTCTGCGGAAAATCTCCTCATTCCTTATTTTATAAGTCCACAGTATTTTGAACACCCCTGTGTGTAGCACCACATCTAAAATTCTCCCGTACTCTTCTTTTCTGTCTTTTCCCTGGTGATACAATGCTGTGCTCCAAACGAACATTCTCAGAAATTTATTCCTCAAGTCGTATGTGTGACGCTAGTAGACTCCTCTTGCCCAGCATTGCTCTCTTTGTCTGAGTCAGTCTGTCTTTCTTGCTTCGCCCCTCATGTGTTAATGGTTCAAATGGCTTTAAGCACTATGGAACTTAACTTCTGAGGTCATAAGTCACCTAGAACTTAGAACTACTTAAACCTAACTAACCTAAGGACATCACACACATCCATGCCCGAGGCAGGAATCGAACCTGCGACCGTAGCGGTCGCGCGGTTCCAGACTGTAGCGCCTAGAACCGCTCGGCCACCCCGGCCGGCCGTCATGTGTTATCCGGCTTCCAAACTAGCAGGATTCCTGAAATTCGTATAGTTCATGGACTCCAATTTTGATGTTAAGTTTATCGTTAATCTCCCTTCCGCTACTTTCACTGCGTCCGTCTTTCTTTGGTTTACTCTCAGCGCACCCCGTGTGCTCATTCGTCTGTTCATTCCATTCAATAGATCCAGCAATTCTTCCTAATTCATTGATAAATTCAGTATACAAATTAATAGGCAATAGGCAGTCCGAAGAACCAAGGTGTAGAAGAAGGCTGGTTCGGTGCACTACTACATGCTTGACTATTCTGTGTAAGCTTCTTCCTTTCTGCGTAAGTACTGCCACCTCTATTCGACTGAACCAGCGCACTGTATTCACTTCTTGAACTCGTTATATAGTTTTTACCTCCTGCACTTCTTTCATTACCAAATTGACGATTTCTTCACATCTGAGTATATGTCCAATCAATCAATCCCTTTCTTTTAGTCAATTGTCTGCTACATTTATTTTTTCCTCCGTTCTGCACTTCTTCATAAATTATATGAGCTACCCATCTAATCTTCAGTATTCTGCTATAGCCTCATATTTCAAAAGGTTTGGTCCACATTTTACTTCTATACATGTCTACGCTCCTGGTAAATGCCTATAGAAAAGAGTTCCTAACAGTTATGTTTATCTATGATGATGAATGCAGGCCACAGCAATGAACTGAAATTGGTACGAATACTGGGACCGAGTGAAACGGCGCACACTGGACTCGCCTTCGGGAGGGCGACGGTTCAAACCCCGTTCGGCTATACCGATTTAGGTTTTCCGTGATTTCCCTAAATCGCATCAGGTAATTGCCGGGATACAAAGTTGTTAAGGCTTTCGTGGACACTTGTTGACAAACTGCCTATTGGCTTCTGTCTCGGGTTTTTCGGCCGATGTTCATCTGATGATTTTACTGACGTTTCGACAGCACGAGTGGCTGGCATTGTCAAAGCTTCACCCGCCATTTCTGGCGTCCAGTTCACTTCCAGCAACGGAGGGTGAAGCTTTGACGATGCCAGTTATTGTGGTCAGTTCGTGACGTCAAAGCACTTGCCGCAAGCACGTTACCGCCAGACGCCACATCATTTGCTTGTGTATGCTTGAATGTGAAATTTGCCTTTTAGCCTGCATATTAAAAGGTGCTTCCTACTGCGGCTACCCTAATGTGAGAAAGTTCGTTGCTTTATGTAATAAACACCCCTGTACGACTTCTGTGGGAAGTTTCGGTTGTGTTTCTCTGTTCTTGCGTGGTTGAAGACACATTATCGTTCGCCGGAATGGCAGCAGCACTCATTTCTCCCCTCCAAATCGAGTTTGGGAATTTGACTGTTAGGACGGAAAGAGCTTGGATTCTGACAAGTCTCCACCTGGCTCTCGTCTCTTCCGACTGGGTCCTTCTTGCTGCACTTGAGAGGCGTAACTTTCACCCAAACTGCAGCACAACCCATACTGTGAGCAGCTTGTATTAACTAACTCTGTTACGCATCTTGTATGCCCAGTTTGACGTACTTAAAGTGCGGCATCAACGTTCGATACCACACTTGTTAGCGGTTGCAGTTATCGACCACGGTCGGTACTAATATCGCTGGACCTGTGACTCGAGACAAGCGCAGCTCCGCGGTAAGTAACAAGTCTAGCGTGCGCTCGGCCACTCTTGCTCGGGACGTCAAGTAGGAAAGTAGTATATTCTTCAGCTGATAGGAAGCAACCTCTAACAAGGCGCTTAGTTAAAGTATGGCCTATGTGATTCCCCTATAGCTCTCTATTTGTAATTATTTGCCTCATGACTATGAAGACTCCTGCACCACCAGTTCAGTAAAATATATTATTTTTTAGCAACGACTTCTAATTATTTTATACCATGCAGTCAGCTCCTTACCAACTTCACTGACAAACCTGCTGTATATGCAAAGAAGAAATTTGTATATTTCTATTTAGCATTGGCCACCAGTCATTCACATTAGCGACGATTCGTTCGTCGTCAACATAACATAAAGTACCTCTTATATCTAGAAAGACCTGCCCAGATGTGGCAGTGTTATTCGCTTTTTTTCGAGCTGTTTTCAGTTATGTGCAAGTCCCAGACTGGTTAGCGTCACTTTACTTCGATTTACTGCATTTTTATAGGACATTGTTTCTACTGTTATTGTCAATTATTCAACTGACTAGAAGAAAATCAAAATTGTATATACGTCTTGACTTGCACTTTGAGATCTATAAATTCCTACAACTTCATTATAGTTAGGTGACTAAGATAACTAATACAACTGGGTGCATTTGCAGATGTTGCTTCATTGTGATGCATTTTGTGCAATGGCTGAGCACTAGACTCAATAAAATTAAAGATGCAGAGGTGATAATGTGTGCCTGACACTCACATGTTTCTCAGCACGATTTATTTATGCACGAGTTATTGAGCTTAATTTCTACCTCTTTCATGTTTATTGTTACGTTATCATTCATATCAGATGTTTCATGCGGTTCGTGAAGGAACATTTGCATACTTCACGTTTGATTTCCGCACACACGCATTTAGATAAATGCTAATTCTATTTTTTTTCTTTGACTGGTGATAGTCCCGCACAATATGCATCAATTCGTGGCAAACGCTGAATGTTCGTGAGAGTACGCACAAACACACGGAGAACATTTTATTTTGAAAAGGCAGTTCATTTCTGGTTTCTGTCCATTGTCGCTACAGACATGCTGACAGACACATCTGTTCCAGTCGCTACAATCGACGTACTTAAAAGCTTTTATTTCTTCTCCCTGAACATCAGTTTCCATTCCAAATTTCTTCTTGATTTACTTTATGCATGCCACAGGTTCCGTTTCACGTCTTTCCACTCTTATAACTGCAGTCTGGTTTATATACAAGTAGTCAGTAGGTTTCACTCACTGTATTTTACCCATTATGCCTTCAGACCGACTGGAGCACAGTTTAAAGAGTAAAACAATCAAAGACACTATTGCGGAACGAATGAGAAAGTGACGAGTGTACCACGTTGTTGACCTGTTGCCTATTGGTTTCCAGAAGGAAACGGGGCTACCTTCTGCTGTTCTATTAGAACGGTACATTTAGAACGTGCTCTAGACTATTAAGGCCATCGAACCAAACACAGATAACACCTTTCGAACCACTTCCACCTGGTCAAACGACATTTGGTGGCAGGGTTATTTAATTAATGAGCCCTAAAAACATTAAAAAAATAAAAACACCTACGCACCACGAAGTAATTACCAAATGAAACGAAAGCCGGTAGTTGTAACGTACATATACAGACAAACGAATGATTACGACTTAAGAAAAATAGGATAATTTATTTAAGAGAAAGATCGTCACAAACTGAGCAAGTTAGTAAACCGTTGGTCCACCTATGTCAGTTATGCAGCCAGTTATTCCGCGTTGTCTCTGATGATAAAGTTGTTGGATATCCTGCTAATGAATACCGTGCTAAAATCCGTCTAATTGGCACGTTACGTCGTCAATATCACGAGGAGGTTGAAGGGCCCTGTTCTAGATGGTTTAAACGTTCTCAGTCGGGGGGAGTTACGGCGATCTTGTTGGCCAATGTAGGGTCTGGCAAACACGAAGACAAGCAGTAGAAACGCTAGCCGTGTACGGGCGGATATTATCGTGCTCAAATGTCAGCCCGTGAGGGGCAACGGAACGGGGCGTAGAATATCTTCGACGTACCGCTGTACTGTAAACGTGTTGCAGATTATAACCTCATCTGAACCGAAAGGACGCTCAGGAAGAGATCCAACAACTCTATCAATCAATGCCAAGCCGAATAACTGCTTGTATAAGGGTCATAGGTGGACCAAGGGGGTACTGACTTGCTCAATTTGTGAACATCTTTTTTTTTAAGTGGATGATGAGAAATTGGAGTTCTCTGAGGTATCAAAGTACTGAATGGAGAGACTTAAACAAGGAAGCAAATATTACGATACCAAAAGAAGATTACTTAAAATGCTATGTCATATTGTACAGGGGGTAGTTACAGAATGCCACAATGTAAAATTTGGCGTCACTAGGCAAAGTTTCAGCCCTCCTCAACTGATAAAAGCCATTATCAATAATGAATATCATGTCTAGAAATGAAGGAATTGAATTAGGAATCAGAAACTAAACCCTGAATTAAAGACAGTGCAGTGGTAACTAAAATGACAAAGATAGGGAAAGCCCTCATGTAACGCGCAACAGCAGTCAAAAACGTGACTGACCTGCGTTTAAATTACGAACTGTCATGACTTCACCGATTAAAATATGTTCACGTCAGTCTGTGTCAAGCAACAGACAATGGCACTAGTAAATGTTAGACGGGAAGGTAGTGGGTCCGTCCTAGAGTGACTAAAAAGTAAAATAAGGTTATTGATGAAAAATAATAAAATTGATGTACTGAAATACACTGAAAAATATTGTTAACATGTTTTGGAGGCCACCAATGACCGAAAGGAAGCAGCTTATTCTACAGGTCAAACCTATCGAAAGCTGACTTGCTCATGTGTGTTTGTCACCAACATAATAGTATTGTAGCAGCTGACAACACAAGCTAGTGGTGTCCAGTGTGTTCCTTAAGTATGTGCAGTGGCTGCCGTCTGGATACTGACACGCTTATGGAAACTGAACTAACACGGGGAACACGGAAGATAGAGAAGCGCGCTGCTAGTGCTCTACTGAGGAACTGCGGTCACCACGCGAACTATTCTCTATGGGGCATATCTGATCCACACCTAGTTTCCTACCTAGATGCGTAATATCTTCTTCTACGTTTAAGTTTATTCATTCAGTGTTTTCATATAACTTCAGTTCACTTTTGTCAAAGCATTGATTTAAAAAACAAATTCTGTACCTATATACACCATGATATGCAACTTAAAAGTTGCGAAACCTGTTGTGTGGGTCTCTAATCGACTTAAATATAGCTACAGCGGACTACTGGACTTTTCATTCAGTTTTGTGCCTTAATACTTTCAGCTTCTGTTTTTTTAAACATCTGTTGTACGTTTGATTTGTCAATCAGTCATGTATAACTATTTTAGCTGTGGCTGCCTTAGTTTTAAAATTATGCATAGGTAAAATCAGAAACTGATGCTTGATTTAAAAACAGCACAGAAGTAACTAAAATGAGAAAGATGGTGACAGTCCGCATGTAACGTGGAACAACTGCCAAAAATGGGACTGACCTGCGTTAAAATCTAATCGTCAGCATTTTACCGATTTAAAATCTCCCAGGGAGACAGATTTAAGCGCCTAAGGTGGTCTGAGATTGCACCGTCTCTGCTAATCTCTGTCTCCTCAACAAACACCGGTTGTCAAGGCGGTTGGTACTGTCGCTCAGTCTTACTGAAAATATCGATGTAGTCGTTCATCTTCTGCTAACTGATACACGTAAGGAGTAAACAGTTTCTGGGCGCAGCGGTTACCATTAACATTTTGGTGAAAGAATAGTGTTACTATGCAAATACCAGACATTGCAAACCAAATATCAATCTTGAAACCGTGCAATGACTCTTTACAGTACTAACAGGAATCTTCTGATGAATAATAGAGCGTGTTCTGTAAATTCAGTACCCCAAATGGCTGAACCAGGCATCGTCTGAGCAATTGTATGTAGGCTGTTTAGGTTCTTATATTGGTAACGCCGCCGCCACGTAGCGCTCTGTATGAAATTCACTGGGTGTGCTGTGTCCAGTCTGTGGCTGGTTTGCATTGTTGTCTGCTATTGTAGTGTTGGGCAGCGGCAGCTGGATGTGAATAGCGAGTAGCGTTGCGCAGTTGGAGGTGAGCCGCCAGCAGTGGTTGATGTGGGGAGAGAGATGGCGGAGTTTTGAAATTTGTAGGAATGGATGTCATGAACTGCTATATATATTATGACTATTGAGGTAAATACATTGTTTGTTCTCTATTAAAATCTTTCATTTGCTAACTATACCTATCAGTAGTTAGTGCCTTCCGTAGTTTGAATCTTTTATTTAGCTGGCAGTAGTGGTGCTCGCTGTATTGCAGTAGTTCTAGTAACGAAGATTTTTATGAGGTAAGTGATATGTGAAACGTATAGGTTAATGTTAGTCAGGGCTTTTCTTTTGTAGGGATTTTTGAAAGTCAGATTGCGTTGCGCTAAAAATATTGTGAGTCAGTTTAAGCACAGTCTTGTATAATTGTTCTAAGGGGACGTTTCATATGTCGACCCTTAGCCAAGGATACCTCACTGGAATCTTCTGATTTTTTTTCTTGTAGTTTGTGTAATTAGTGTAGCTTTTGTTTATTGCTAGCGCGTAATCATAGAGAGAATTTCCTTTGTAGTTGCAGTCTTTCATTCTTGTACAGTAAAATAGTTGTGTCATTCATGTAGTTTTGCACGAAGTATTTGGCAGCTGCGCTTGCAATTAACTAGATATTATTTTCAGTGCTATGTTAATGTGTTCTCTTATTTTTGCTCTTCAAATTCTGCTTTTTGTGTTATCATGTGAAATATTGTGACAATAAGAGCGTGTGTAAAACGTAATACTAGGCTCCAAAGTAAACTGAGAAATGACAGTGAAGACGAAAGCAGTGTGTTAGCGCCACCATGTAATGAATTAACTAATGTTCAAAGTAGTAATTTGGTAATTGTGCATAGAGAAATGGAGCGGGTTGCAAATAATGGTGTAGGCAGTGAAACAATTAGTGAACAGGGAAGCATTATCGATCGATCGGTCGGCAACAGCTCACCTCAGGATTCCGAAATGACAGGACACAATCTTGCAAATACTGTAGATTCAAGTTTTGCGTCCTCACCGTTTTCTCAAATAAGTCAAGACACATTTTCTGTTTTTCAAACTGCGAATATTGCCGGTTCAAATGCATTGCCGAATAGCACTTAGGAACATGTTTCAGACACCAGTGCATTGTTATTACAATTAATGCAACAAATGGAACAAAAGCTTCAAAAGTTAGACTCAGTGGAACATACGCTTGAACAAACACGTGAAGATTTAACTACTGAATTACATAAAATCGAATCGAAATGTCAAAAAGTCTGTAATGACGTAAAAACACAAATTTGTGAGCATTTCCAACCTATTTTTTCGCGGCATGAAAATGCATTACAGAATCACGAAGTAGCCATAAATGAACTGCAAACTATTGTTCATGAAAATCATGAGACATTGCAAGCTAAAATTGACTCAGTTGCATCTACCGATTCGGTTATACAAATGGAAAAAACCTCAAGAGAACTTAAAGGACACAGTAGATACTCTGAAAATTGGTTCAGAAAGACACATGGAGGAAATCAGTTCACTATCTGATAAAGTAGCCGAACTTTCAGATCAGTTCACTAACTTATCTACAAAGGTAGATGATGATCTGAATGACACAAAACCTGTAACCTTCACTGACACTGAAGAGTATGAACAAATTAGAAAATTCAAACAGAATCAAAATCAAATCAACACACAGTACAAAAGAGAAATGCGGGAAGTACAAGATCAGTT
Source organism: Schistocerca gregaria (assembly GCF_023897955.1). NCBI lineage: Eukaryota > Metazoa > Arthropoda > Insecta > Orthoptera > Acrididae > Schistocerca > Schistocerca gregaria. The sequence continues at coordinate 206,565,656 of NC_064921.1, forward strand.
GGCTCAAGTAATACAAGAATTAGATATTTCAGAGGAAACTCGCGCCCCTATACGGGAAGAGGGACATAGAAATACAGAACAACAACAAAATAATGACATAGGACATTTCGGAAATCATGAAAGAAATTGGCAAGGTACACCGAATTTTGAGATGGAACCGCCGAAAGAACGTAACAATGACCGACATGCGACTCGCCGACATGATGCTTTTGACTATAAGCTATTCATTACTACACGCAAATTCAAAACATTTAAGAATTCTGGCAACGACATTCATCCACAAGCGTGGCTTCATCAATTCTCTCATTGTTTTCCTCCTAACTGGTCATTAGAGCACAGATTAGAATTTATGTGTGGCTACTTAGAGAATGAACCAGCTATAAGAATGCGATCGGACATTCACGATTGTCACAGTGAAGGAGAATTTTATCATGCCTTCCTCTCAGCATATTGGTCTCGAGCTACACAAGACCGAGTAAAACATAGCATCATTATGATGAAACATTTCGAACAATCTGAATTTTCCAGTCTTGTCAAATATTTCGAAGACATGTTACATAAGAATCAGTATCTTTCAAATCCATACAGCCCCTCAGAACTCACCCGCATTTGCTTTGATTATTTTGGCGGGACGTTGCAAAGATAACATTGAAGCTTTTCAGGGACTCTTTCTTACAAGAATTAGAAATTGACACAGACCGTAGCCGGATACGAAAACAGGAAAACAATCACTACAGGTCACATCCGTCACAATTCCGTGACGACTGAAACAATAACTGGACGCGACAAGTCTATTCTTACAACGCGAATCGTGACCAAAACAGACACCACTCATATGAGAACCACTGGCAGAGTAATAGCTACAGAGAAAGATCGCATTTCCGTCGTAATGATTATAACAGAGACAATCATAGAAACAGACAATATGGGAGCCAAAACAATTACTATCAAGGGAGACAGAATAACTTCATACGCAACGGTCCAGCGCGCAGTTACGATTCAGGGAGAAATTCTCCACCACGTGGCCGACAAGAAATTAATTACAGAAATTACCGACATGACGACAGACTATATGATCGTAACGACAGACCTGAATTGCATCAGAACTGGTGGGACTCAAACAGAGCAGGGCCATCTTGGCAAGGTGAATTTGTAGAAGTTAGGTCTCCTAATCCCAATAACGACGCACGCCAACAAAGAGGCAGACAATGACTCGCACCGCAGGCAGCCCCGTGCGCCGGCTGGCTCAGAGAAAAACAACATAGACGCTGACCTTGAGAAAAATTGCAGTATTCTTTAACGACGTATACCGCATTATAATTCTGGTCAAGTTGAAACTCTGCGTACTAGGAAGAGTAAAGGTTTACACCACATTTCACATGTAAAACCGTTTATTGAAATGTAATCTGCTTTTTAACTTTGTCTTTGCCATAAAATTTTTCACTTCACCCTACTAATACAATTTGTCACACTGAGAAACTGTTAACATGCAACAATGTTTTGAAGTTAACTATCCAGTCGAGAACCTAGGGAACATTTTTAAACAGAAATTACGAATGCATAGTGAACATAAAACACAGTGTTGTTGTTTGTACATTCTTGCTTGTTAATTGTACGATTACGTAACGACTATAAGGCTTACATACTTAGAACATATACTGTTAATGAGATTTTAATGCAACATTTTGGTTTAGTTGAAAAAAAATTCTTTATTTGAAGTACTTTCTGTGAGATTAAAAAGATGACTTAGCATTTGGTTTCTTTGATAGCTACACGATTATATCACGACGCTACTAATGTGTGACACAATTTACATTGGGCTTTTGCGGTGTATCTGTTTTATATCTGCACAGTTTTTCTGAATTCTTCTGGAAAGGAAAACATGTTTTAGTAGTAACTTTGTGGTATAGCTACAATGAGACAGCCTTTTCTGTAGCACAACAATACGTTACAGTACAGTACTTACTTCATCACAGCAATAAACATAGTAACTATGATATCTATACGCAAAGCATTTCACTTTTGTTTATCATGAGGTGAGTACATTGACTTCTGCAGAACTTAGCTTTCGGAGGACGATAACTACGACACTTCCACAGAGATTATCTTACAACACGACGCACAGTTTAGCGCTACAGTACACGTATTTGAGTGATTAATTTTGTACTTAAAACATTTATTTTTAAAGATATTTGAAGTACAATGATACAAAGGTTTTCTGTCATACATTTCATTCCATTGCTGTAATCTGTAACACCTGAGGATATAATTACATTAATCCTCAGGGGGGTGCACGCTTACTTTGTGTACCATGTGTATGGCAAGCACAAGGAGCCCGAGCTAATATGGTATTTGCTTATACAAATTCACACATTGGTACCATATTTCTCTAACACAGAATTACACAGCTATGTGATCATTTAACTGAGCGATACAAATATTTATTTTACTACACCAGTGACATGTTTACGTAATTAGACAGTTGGATAACTTCAGACTTATGAAATCGTACTTTGTTGTACTTTGTGAACTGTTCATATTTTTTCGGAACCATTGTGGTACTATGAGAGCTTTGAATGACGTATTTGGTATGAGATCATGATTTTTAAACTACGTTTGAGGTAGATGACACTTTTGACATGAGCAGAGAATTTTTTTTTAGGTTTTGAAATTATTGGAGGAATCTACGACGATTTTGAGAGTTGACTGAGGTGTTATGATGTTATTATTACGATGACTATGTGTATTATGCTGTTGCGGTATGTTTATGATCAATAAGCTCATGCTACATGAGTTATTTGATTATGCTACGTATCTGTTATGATGAAATATTGAAGAAGTGTCGACGTATAAGGTAAGGAATAATGAGTAGTGGTTAGGGACTCTGGTTTGTGAAAAAGGTTGTTGGAAACCAAGAATCGTACTTTAAGAGTTATGAAATGTATGTAAATGCGTGAATGTATTACAATGCTGACGAAAATTTTTTGGACACTGTTATATCAAGAGGATTTTGTTTCTACAGATTTGTAACGCAAGTTCTTGACCTGTGAAATTTTTATTTGAAACTGCCACTGTAGCGGAAACTGGTGTCGTAAATATTTCGGTATGAAAGGTAAGTGACCGTGACGTAATGCGTTGTGAGCGTCCAGGTGTGCCAGCCGCCTTGAGAAAAAGTCATTAGTGTGTGCCTTTCAGAGGCACAGGTGGAGAAAAAAGGAGGCCATTAACCTCGCTATTGACATTCCTTTGTAGAAAGCATCGGAAATACGACACGCCCAAACTTGAAAACATATGATTACACTGTGAAGCTCTTAATTTATGATATTTACTGAAATGAAATGATGAGAAACATCTTATATCTATTGTCTTTCTAGCTGATAGATTGCTCATTTTGTTTAATATCCAGTTTCTATCTGCACTGCAGTATTGGTTAAAATAAAATTTAATGAATGTACTAATATCATTATTTTCTGTCTACAAACCCAGAATCATTTTATGATGTACTTTCTTGGAAAAGAGAGCACAAATAGACATTTCCCTTCACAGGAATTGCAAAAATAATTTTTTTACGGTTTGGTAACTTATCTGCTATCGTATGTTCTCGTGATGCATCACTCTAGTGTTAAGATAAGACATAGGTATTAAACATTTTTACTGTAATATTTTTTCTGCTTCAGCTTTGTCATGATTAGAAATAAGTTATTACATTTATTGCTGCTTGCTTTGCTTACTTGCATTTTTTTTGTCATTGCTGTTTGTATTAGTTGTTTTGTGCTGCTGCATTGCCTCGTCCCTTAGTTTACCTTCTGAGCTCAGTAGCTATAAGTTAGCTTAAGAGGGGGTAGTCTATATAAGAGAACGAGTTGCGATGAATTGGAAGAAATGCATTGGGAAGGTATAAGAAAATGGTTTGGCAAAAAAAGGTATTTTGAAAGAGGATAAGAATGAAAATAAGTAGGGTTTAGGGACAACAGGTTTAGGTAGGATTTTCTTGGAAATAAATGATGAGGTAAGATAATGGAAAAGAAATAATGAGGTAAGAAATATGTGGACATATAAATACAGAAAACATGCTTGGAGAGAATTGTTTTGCTGGAAACAAATGTTGAAATAAGACGAAAGATCTATGGAATGAAGTTTTGGGTTGGACTGCAGTACCAAATGTTACCCTGAAAACAAACCCTGTCCTTTCCTTCTGTTATCCCACTATGTGTTTGTGTACCCTTGTGTATTTATGTTCTACCGGTCTTTATGTGTTTATCTGATAAGACTTATGTTGCAGAATTTTTCTAATACTCAGCTACATGAACTGTGATGAGGAATACTGTTATCCTCAATTATAATTTGCATTAATAACATGTTATTTACTTTGTAAAGATGTTTAAACATTATTTATTCTGTTTTGTTCTAAGGCTCATGTGTGAAGTTGATGTTTCAAAAGTTATTCTGATCTTTTATCTATATACTAATGTCGTAATTTTTGTAACACTGATGTATTTGCTACTTCGATTCTTATGTAAAGCCTGTATTACTGCAAATGTTATCTGTATTGTTATGTTCTTTAAATATGTATTTTGTACCTTTGTTATTGTATTCTTATGTTATAAAATTGTAATTGACACCAGTTCATCAAATTAAGTAACTTGTAAATTACATTTCACTGCACACGTTTCTGTTGGTCATAATAAATGGACAATATGTGAGAAGTAGGGACTGATAGTGTTTGCACGTGTGTTAATAATTCAGTAAGGGACTGGATAACAGCATTGCTGGTTTTAAGGACATTTCAAAAACAAGTTTTCCAAGTGCACAATTGGTGGTTATGGACTTGCTATATTATCCGCAAGACTCTTAAATGGTGATTGTGCGCCTGCACAGTCAAACAGATGGCTTCTGGCCATCTCTACAAGGACTACAGTGGGTCTACACCTTTGATGGCCCACCAATACCATTATTTCTACAAGGACTGCAGTGGGTCTGCACCTCTGGTGGCCCACCAATACCGTAATCTCTGCCAGGACTACAATGGGTCTACTCTGTGACGACCTACCTACCAATATTCTTTAAAACTTCGACTGACTCTGCTGTGGGTTTGCTCTGTTGTGGCCCATTACCTGTCTGCATGTCAAGAGTCAGCACTGTCTTTCCGTTGGAAGGACAACACTGCTTCAAGACTGCATGGAAATCCACTACTTCCGTGTGCATTTTCGTTTACTGCTCAGACCTTGAGAAAAACACTGCTATTTTACTTTGATGAATGATCAGGACTGTGTTTATGGACTCTGAGAAAATTTTAGCTTTTGACCAACATTGTATCGATAAGTGTGTGCATTTCATTTCTTTGTTATTGTAATTATGAAAAAAAATTTCAAATCTGCGTTGGCCACTGCCCAAAACAATTTGTAAATTCTTTTGTGGGGAGCATGGGGGCTATGTATGTAGGCTGTTTAGGTTCTTATATTGGTAACGCCGCCGCCACGTAGCGCTCTGTATGAAATTCACTGGGTGTGCTGTGTGCAGTCTGTGGCTGGTTTGCATTGTTGTCTGTCATTGTAGTGTTGGGCAGCGGCAGCTGGATGTGAACAGCGAGTAGCGTTGCGCAGTTGGAGGTGAGCCGCCAGCAGTGGTGGATGCGGGGAGAGAGATGGCGGAGTTTTGAAATTTGTAGGAATGGATGTCATGAACTGCTATATATATTATGACTATTGAGGTAAATACATTGTTTGTTCTCTATTAAAATCTTTCATTTGCTAACTATACCTATCAGTAGTTAGTGCCTTCCGTAGTTTGAATCTTTTATTTAGCTGGCAGTAGTGGTGCTCGCTGTATTGCAGTTGTTCGAGTAACCAAGATTTTTATGAGGTAAGTGATATGTGAAACGTATAGGTTAATGTTAGTCAGGGCCATTCTTTCGTAGGGATTTTTGAAAGTCAGATTGCGTTGCGCTAAAAATATTTTGAGTCAGCTTAAGCACAGTCTTGTATAATTGTTCTAAGGGGACGTTTCACAATGGAAACTCGAGAATCCAAAAGTACTGGTTCCACTTTACTGAAAAATCAGCGGCAGGCATGTGATAGCACACAGTGGTTTATCTAAATCACAGTTTCCAGCAGCTCCTGTGATTAGCAGTTCTCTTGTCCATTAACAAGGGTCAATTTCACGTCAGTCTTATAAATATTTTCTGGGCGTTTTATTACCAACCGGCGTTTTTACGACTGTTTCACATGTTTACTTTTTTTTGCTTTGGCACAGCTTTACGAAGTTCGGCTAATAAATTTTGACACGAGATGGATGAGCATGGAATAAGGGGACCGGAAGGTCCTAAAACTAATCAGAATCTGCTCCGATTTGTGCGAATTAAAACAAGGTCTCAAGGGAAAAAGGGTCAAGCCCCTATGTGGCTGATGCCAAAGCTGTGCTTAATGTTCCGGTTCACTAGCCCGTTATGTTCACGAATCCTCGCCCTGCCCGCGCCTACTCATCTCTTCAGGCGAGGAGGCTTATTAATTGAAAGTCCCAGCCACTTTGCTTCAACGCCTCATCCAATCCCCTCCCCTTTCCTGCTCACTGAGTATTGCGGAATCCCCTCGGGTGGTCGCTGCCAGACCCTCAAATCCGGTTTACCCACAGCGAAGAGGATTTAACGGAGAAAAATGACGTAGGAAGACTCTAACAGTGCTAGCGTCTATGCAGCACAGATGCATTCATATACTGGAAACTAAATACGTTCAGGTGGAGACAGACTCCGTGTTATCTGTGGTAAAGAATGCTGACCTCCATATGCATGAAAATAAGAGCTTAGTTCGTATGAATGTCACTGTGGGTACTTGGTGAAATGTAATAGTACGGAAAAATACACTATTTTGGACTAAATATTTATTTTTGCGACCTATGTTTCAGGTGGTTACGTCGTTGTCTAACATACCTAACACAAATAAAGACCTCAGCTGTAAACGCTGGCAAGAGACAAGTTAGATGTTTTGACAAATCGCACAGTACAGTTTCAATAAAAATATTTCAATTATATGCATGTGAATTGTCACTCTAATGAACCGTTGTTTCAGAATATACCTACAGCAACGATATACTTTTACAATGCAAATTCTGTCTACAATTTTTTCATGAAAATTGTTAAATGGGTGCTTAACATTGTTTACTTGCTAGTTGTGTTCACTTAACACAGGTTAGAAATGACTTATCACTGTTTACATTCAGGGCAAATTAACAAAACATTAATGCAGACCTCACAGAAATGCTAATTTAAATAGTCCAAATTGTTTCAATTTTTTATGCTAATTGTAAAATTTGAAATAACAACTTTTGCAGTAATGAAGTAATACAACAGTAGTGCGGTACCCTGTGTTCTGAGATAGTTTGTTTGTACAGTTTGCCTGAATTTCAACGACAAGCATACATTCAGGGGTAACCATGAATGATTTATGACCTGTTCCCTTAACCTGTTGTTCTATTAAGTGGTCTGTGACCCCAGGGGTTGACTTGTAAAAGCCATCGAAAAGAAGTAATTAAATCGACAGCTTTTTTCCTATGGCACAACGAATACTGTCAAAACTGTATGTAATTACACTGTTAAAAAGATTTCACACTGACCGCAGGACATTGTGTGCCCCCATCCCAACTGCTTCACTGCACTGGCCTCTTTACGTATTCCTGCATGTGTGGGCCGCACTACATTCCCTCAGTCCCTGCAACTGGTATTGGCCACACAATGTACCAACCACCTTGTGTGGTGTGCACAATTGAAGCAGCGCTAATTCCCAAAGAAGGCATCAGGTGGCGGCAACCCTTCGATATTGATACCTGATGAATTCTTGACGAATCACATGCTCTCCATCTCTCTCTGTCAGGTGCCCACTTCCTGTCACATGTCACTGCTTGGGAGAATTCTGATCAACCTGTCCAAACCAGCAGGCCACAGTATCTGAGAATACTGCACTCATGTTTTTGTGACCTTCCAGCAGCCATGTCCCCCCACAACTGTGGTCCCCTTTGTTTGCAGCACTCTCCTTTGCCACCTTGGGTGGTTATTTCTAATTGCACCACCCGCTCCCAGACACACGCCCTCCATATAAGGTCAGTGGAAGCAGCTGCTCTATGTGCTGACGTGCTGTGTGGGTACTGACTGAGTTGGTTCACGACACCATCAGCACACTGGGAGAAGCAAGCCCCCCTCCCCCCCCCCCCCAATCTTCTCCCTCCAATTCCCTCTTCCACTCCTCTGGTTACTTCCAGTTGGACAAAGCATCGGGTGTTGGCAACTCTTTGATACAGGTAGCAGCAATTCTTTGAAACTGTTACATAGGAAATTCCTCTTGAAACAGTGTGCTTCTGTCATGTGTCACACTAAACCCTCTTTTGTAATGAACAAAATTGTGGATTCATGGTAAAACACCAGCTATCTATGTTTTGGAAATATTCCCTAACTAGATCGGATTGATTGACTAATTAATTAATTAAATCGATGCCCTCTATGGAGAGTACCTTTTTCCTTGCATCGTATGGGTACATACAAGAACTGGTTTGTTTTTTGGGATTCGATCTCACATCTGCCCAGTTTCCAAACCCTTCCGAATGTTCTTTTTTTCCTTTGCCTCATGCTGGTGGATCAAGACACAGTTACGTCGTTTGATACGATGTTCATCACATGGGATGCAGATGAAAGTTTTATATTTCAGGTCAGTTTGAATGCCATGTACTTAAACATTGTGCACTTGGGATGGATTGATGTGTGTGCTCAAAGTACCAGCACTGGAAGCAATAAATTGACCAGTCGGGAATTTGAAGTCTCGATTGGAAGTGGTGCTGTAAAAAATGATACTTGGATTTTCAAATTTTGCGTGAATTTATACCGTCACGTTTGTGGAATGTCCGACCACTACAGGTCAGCTACGTGTATTTTGGAAAGCACTATAGACATTCTAAGATTGTTGGAACGCGCATTCGCATCTTAGCATTACACAGAAAGCAGGAGCTGGTAACAAGGACTCAATTTCTTTTCGCGTGATATAGTTACAAATTAGCAATTTTCTGATTTTTTCCTTTGGTTGTAGTGTGAAACCTTGATTCTTGGTAAATTCATGATTTTAGACTAGCGGGAAGTACCCTATAGGTTTTGGTGAGTAAGTTTGGGAGTATAGAAACATGTGATATAAAGACCTGCTTCTTTTGGTTTCATTTATTTACATGATTACATTTATTACACCGTTAAGCTTCTAGACGCCTTAGTATGTGACACAAAATGCAACCTTATGCGTCTAACCGTTATTGTGAAAAAAGAGGGCTTAATAGACGGACAGACAGACAGTCAGATAACAAATTACAATTTTTTGCGCCTGATATACTTGCAATTTATCTTTCCCCCTGGCGGTAGTGTGAAACCTTACTTCTTGACATATTTCACTATTCTAGACTACAGGGAAATTTCCTAGTTGTTTTGATGAGTGAGTGTCAGAGTATCAAAATATGTGACAGAAGCGGCCATGTCTTTGGTTGTATTGAATTAGAAGGTAACGTTTATGATGCCTCCAAGGAACCTTAGTACGTGACACAAACTTGATACATCTACCCGTCGCTGAGAAAAATGGATCTTCACAAACGGCGGATAGAAAGACAGTCTTATAACAAATGCCAATCTTTTTTTTCGTGCGTTATAGTTACACACTAACACTTTTCGGATTTTTTCCTTTAACTGTAGTGTGAAACCTTCTTTCTTGACAAAATTTCATGATTCTAGACTAACGAGAAATACCATGCAGGTTTTAACGAGTGTGTTTGTTAGTATCAAAATGTGTTACATAAATGGCCCTGTCATTTGACTGCATTGACCTAGAAGGTAACGTTTATTATATCGCAAAGGTACCATAGACCTAAGTGTGTGATGCAAATTTCAACCTGTTCGTCTACGAGTCCCCAGAGAAAGGGGTCTTCAGAGACGAACGGATGAACAGAAAATCGAATAAGACATGACAAAAAAGCTTTTCTCATGTGAAATAATTACAAATCAAAGATTTTATGACTTTTTTTTCCTTTGGTTGTAGTGTGAAACTGCATCTTTGCAAAATTCATGATTCTAGGTCGACAGGAAGGAAGGCTGCTGTAGATTTTGATGAGTGAGTTTGCCAGTATCAAAATACACTATGTGATCAGAAGTATCCGGACACCCGGGTAAAAATGACTTACAAGTTCTTGACGCCCCCATCGGTAATGCTGGAATTCAATATTAGCCTTAATGACAGCTTTCTCTCTCGCAGGCATACTTTCAGTCAGATGCTGTAAGGTTTGGCAGTCCATTCGTCACGGAGTGCTTGTCTGAGGAGTGGTATCAAAGTCGGTCGGTGAGGTCTGGCAACGAAGTCGGTGCTCCAAAACATACCAAAGGTGTACTATAGGATGCAGGGCAGGACTCTGTGCAGGCCACTCCATTACAGGGATGTTATTGTCGTGTAACCACTTCGCCGCGGGCCCTGCATTAAGAACAGGTGCTCGATAGTGTTGAAAGATGCAGTCGCTATCCCCGAATTACTCTTCAACAGTGGGAAGCAAGGAGATGCTTAGAACATCAATGTAGCCTGCGCTGTGATAGAGCCACGCAAAACAACAACGGGCCCAAGCTTCCTCCATGGAAAACACTACCACACCATAACATCATTTCCTTCGAATTTTACTGTTGGCATTACACACGCTGGCAGATGACGTTCACCGGGAATTCGCCAAACCCACACCCCGTCATCGGATCGTCACATAGTGTACCGTGTGTCGTCACTCAGCACAACGTTTTTCCACTGTTCAGCCGTCCAATTTTTACGCTCCTTACACCAAGCGAGGCGTCGTTTGGCATGTTCCGGCGTGATGTGTGGCTTATGAACACCGCTCGACCATGAAATGCAAGTTTTCTCACCTCCCACCTAAATGTCATAGTATCTGCAGTGGACCCTGATGCAGTTTGGAATTCCTGTGTAATAGTGTGAATAGACATCTGCCTATTACACATTACGACCCTCTTCAACTGTCGGCGACCTCTGTCAACCAACAGACGAGGTCGGCCTGTACGCTTTTGTGATGCCCCTTCGCGTTTCTACTTCACTATCACATCGGAAACAGTGGACGTAGAGATGCTTAGGAGTGAGGAAATCTCGCGTACAAAAGTATGACACAAGTGACTCCCAATCACTCGACCACGTTCAAAGTTCGTGAGTTCCACGATGCACCCTATTCTGCTCTCTCATTATGTCTAATGACTACTGAGGTCACTGATATGGAGTAGCTGGCAGTAGGCGGCAGCACAATGCACCTAATATGAAAGAATTATGTTTTTATGGGTATCTGCATAATTTTATCACATAATGTACGTGACACAAATGGTCATATCTTTTGACTACATTGTCTTAGTAGCTTCACGTTATTACATCACCAAAGGAGCGTAGACCACAATATGTGATATAAATTTGAACTTGATACGTCCATCCGTTGCCGAGGAAAATGGTTTTGAAAAGTCGGACAGAGTGACAAAGTGATGCTATAAAGGTTCCGTTTTTACCATCTGAGTTATGGAATCTTAAGTAATCATGATTATGCACAACATAAAAATAATTTTAGCAAGCAGTGTGCTAAAGCGTATAAACGATATTTTTTATGACCTTAACATTTCTATCGTCACACTGACACATATGCTCACGTAGACTATGGCAAGGGGCACAGCTAAACATTATTTCCTTGCTTGAATGAATATTCACGTTTATTTGATTAACAGCAACATTTTAAGTCCATTTGCTTTCAGGAACATATTCAGGATCTTTATCTGAGCTGTTATTATCCACACCATCCCCAGACCCCGAGAAGCATATTTTTGGTGCGAATACCAAACGTTTTGACATTCTGACAAAGTTGCCGTTATGAAGGATCCTAAACTAGAGCTGATATCTCTCGGTTTATCGTGGAATTATCAACTAATATTAGTAAAGCACGTCACTTAACACGTTTTATACTGAATACTCATTCTCATCGAATGTCCTTTCCATCGTTTACAGACGACAGCTTCAAATGTTATTGTACATAACGGTGCAGACACAAACAGGAAATAATTTACAATCATCAGACAAGTTAATTTCTAATATTAAATGTACGAAATAACATATTTCTAATCATAGAACACCGAAATAATTAAATAAAGAAATCTCACGGTTTTGCATAAAATAAAAACTTGTCACTTTACTTCGCGTTTGTTAAAGATCCTCAGATTTATTGTGAAAAAATGCTGTTTTGGAATGCTAACAGGACAGATCAATTTACTTCGTATATTGACTTTCAATACAACAGGCTTCCTAGCAATACCGAGACCAAGCCACTTCCTATTAACAATTAAATTTAGGTCCCTCTCACACTCTAGTTTGTCGTTGCTGTATTGCACACCCAAAGCGGTCCCCGGCAACATTATCGTCGTTCAATTAAAAATATGTTCCACAACGGATATTACTGACGAACAATAATGCTACTGATTTATCTGGTCATTTCGTATATAATTAAGTTCCAAGCTCATATTTCACCACCAGCAAACTGTCCAAATAATTTTGGTGTGCACAATTCCAAGCGACAATTCTACGAATAACCTGAAGGACAAATGCCTCCTCGCATTCTGGCACATGACAAGTAGCACTTAAGATTTACTGAACGAAAAGTAGAAAGACACTGCCCCTGTCGGAGAACGTGCGCTCAGTTCCTAAGATTAGATTAGATTAGATTAGATTAATACTTGTTCCATAGATCATGAATACGACACTTCGTAATGATGAGGAACGTGTCAGGTTAATAAAAGATGTCTGTACAAGAAATTACATTACACAAAATATTGACACTAATGATTAAATTTTTTTTACTTAGTTTATATCTAAAAATTCAGCCAATGAGTAGAAGGAGTTGTCATCTAGAAATTCTTTTAATTTATTTTTAAATGTTAGTTGGCTATCTGTCAGGCTTTTGATGCTGTTTGGTAGGTGACCAAAGACTTTTGTGGCAGCATAATTTACCCCTTTCTGGGCCAAAGTCAGATTTAACCCTGCATAGTGAAGATCATCCTTTCTCCTGGTGTTATAGGTATGCACACTGCTATTACTTTTGAATTGGGTTGGATTATTATCAACAAATTTCATAAGGGAATATATATACTGTGAGGTTACTGTGAGGATCCCTAGATCCTTAAATAGATGTCTGCAGGATGACCGTGGGTGGACTCCAGCAATTATTCTGATTACACGTTTTTGTGCAATGAATACTTTTCTACTCAACGATGAATTACCCCAGAATATGATGCCATATGAAAGCAGTGAATGAAAGTAGGCATAGTAAGCTAATTTACTGAGATTCTTATCACCAAAATTTGCAATAACCCTAATAGCATACGTAGCTGAACTCAGATGTTTCAGCAGACCATCAATGTGTTGCTTCCAGTTTAACCTCTCATCAATGGACACACCTAAAAATTTTGAAAATTCTACCTTAGCTACAGACTTCTGTTCAAATTCTATATTTATTACTGGAGTTGTGCCATTTACTGTACGGAACTGTATATACTGTGTTTTATCAAAATTTAAAGAGAGTCCGTTTGCTGAGAACCACTTAATAATTTTGTGAAAAACATCATTTACAATTACATCACTTAGTTCTTGGTTTTTGGATGTTATTACTATACTTGTATCATCAGCAAAAAGAACTAACTTTGCATCTTCATCAATGTGGAATGGTAAGTCATTAATGTATATCAAGAACAGTAAAGGACCTAAGACCGAACCCTGTGGGACCCCGTGCTTGATAGCACCCCAGTTTGAGGAATCAGCTGTTGTTTTAACATTACACGAACCACTTATTTCAACTTTCTGCATTCTTCCAGTTAAGTATGAATTAAACCATTTGTGCACTGCCCCACTCAAACCATAACGATTTAGCTTATCTAAAAGAATTCCATGATTTACACAATCAAAGGCCTTTGAGAGATCACAAAAAATACCAATGGGTGATGTCCGGTTATTCAGAGCATTTAATATTTGATCAGTGAAAGCATATATAGCATTTTCTGTTGAAAAGCCTTTCTGAAAACCAAACTGACATTTTGTTAGTACTTTATTTTTACAAATATGGGAGGCTACTCTTGAATACATTACTTTCTCAAAAATTTTTGATAGAGCTGTCAGAAGAGAGATTGGGCGGTAGTTGTTGACATCCGACGTATCCCCCTTTTTATGCAATGGTTTTACAATGGCATATTTCAGTCTATCAGGGAAAACACCCTGCTCCAAAGAGCTATTACATACGTGGCTGAGAATCCTACTTATCTGTGGGGAACAAGCTTTAAGTACTTTGCTGGAAATGCCATCAATTCCGTAAGAGCTTTTACTTTTCAGTGAGTTTATTATTTTACTGATTTCAGAGGGAGAGGTTGGTGGAATTACAGTTGTTTCAAACTGCACAGGTATGTCCTCTTCTATTAATAGCCTTGCCTCTTCTAGTGAAGATCTAGATCCTATTTTCTCCACAACATTTAAAAAATGATTATTCAAAATATTTTCAATTTCTGATTGTTTGTTAGTGCACTTGTCATTCAATTTTATTGCACTAAAGTCTTCCTGTGCTCTTGGTTGCCCTGTTTCCCTTTCAATAATATTCCAAATTGCTTTAATTTTATTATCAGAGTTACTGATCTCAGACATGATACACATGCTTCTGGACTTTTTAATAACTTTTCTTAGTACCGCACAATAGTTTTTATAATATTGAACAATTTCGGGGTCAGTACTCCATCTTGCTGTTAGATACAGTTCTCTTTTGCGGTTGCAAGATATTCTTATTCCTTTAGTTAGCCAAGGTTTTTTATATGTTTTCTTGGAATTATGTTTAACTATTTTCTTGGGAAAACAATTTTCAAATACCCTTAAAAATGTATTGTGAAATAAGTTATATTTCAAGTTTGCATCGGGTTCCTTATACACTTCATCCCAGTCTAGCTGCTGTAGGCTTTCCCTAAAGTTTGCAATATTTATATTGTTAATTGAACGCACTGCTTTGAAAGTCTGATTTATTATACTGCATGGAGCTATGTCATGTAGTGTAACAAGCTGTGCACTATGATCTGAAAGACCATTCTCAACAGGATAAGCATTTATGTCCTTAAACTTATCTTGGTCTATAAAAAAGTTATCTATCAATGTACTGCTGTTCTTTGTTATCCGAGTAGGAAAATCAATGACGGAGCTCAAATTGAAAGAACTGAGTAATACTAAAAGGTCATTCTTCCTATTACACTCTTTCAGGGAATCAACACTGAAATCCCCACAAATGATAATTTGCTTCCCCCTGTCTGACAGATAGCACAACAAAGCATCCAAGTTTTCTAGAAATAGCTGGAAATTCCCTGAGGGGGACCTATACACTGTTACAATTATGAAAGTGCCATCATTTACTTTAAGTTCAGTGGCACATGCTTCCATATGTTGCTCTACACAAAATTTTTTAGTTTCTAAATTTTTTGCACTGTGGAAGCTTTTGACATATATGGCAACTCCTCCTCTCATCATATTATCTCTACTTACATGTGCAGCTAATTTATACCCATTGATGCTAACCTTTTGCATATCAGTGACAATGTGATGCTCAGACAGGCATAGTATATCTATTACATTCTTGGTTTCTATATCTTCTAAACAAAGCAGAAGCTCATCAATTTTATTCTTCAATCCCCCAATATTTTGATGAAATATACTAACAGTATTTTTCACTTTACTTTTGTGAGTATCTAGAACTTTTTTAACATCTTTAGTACTTTTATTCTTCAATCCCCCAATATTTTGATGAAATATACTAACATTATTTTTCACTTTACTTTTGTGAGTATCTTGAACTTTTTTAACATCTTTAGTACTTGCCTGGCTGAGTTTCCCACTGGACACTGATCTTACACTAAAAAAGAGTTTCCACCATGAGATGTAGTTCCTCCCCCCTTTAAATTTCCTGCTATCAGCCCAGCCAGTTTACCCTTCCCTTTCCTGTTGAGGTGTAGGCCATGTCTAGTATAGTCCCACCTACAGAGTGAATCAACAGGAACCACACCAATGTGTGACCCTGCACCAGATCCAAGTAGCCGTTCCAACTCCAAATTAACTCTCCTGACAGAAGAGGTCAAATGAGGTCAGTCGTGGCGCTCCAGAACCGACACAAACCCAACACTGGTATGATTCGATGCCGATGCAATCTTTGCCAGGTCACACTTTATGCTGTACCCCGGATCTCTGTCAATACTGTTGCCCGGCCCACCCACAATAACCACAGTGTCTTTCTTAGTAAAACCTTTACATAGTGAACCTAAATCCTCTGTAACCTGCCCAAGTTCAGCACTAGGTTTGAAAAAACTTGTGACCTGGTAATCCAACCCTAATTCATCCTGCAGAAGTGGGCCCACACCCCTAGCATGCGAACTACCTAGCAACAAGACTTTCTTTCTCTTTGCAGACTTCCCTACATTCTTAATCCATTTGCTGCTGAAAGCTTGTTGAGCCCTGTCTACATCTACTTCTGCGAGAGGCTCATCAGTTTCTGACTGAGGCAACAGGTCAAACCTATTTTGTACATTAATAACAAAGCTGTCAGAAGAATTTCTTGGCCTGTTCCTCATGCCTGTTGCCACTTCCCACCCCTGTTTACCCTTCTCCCCCCTTAACCTGCCCAGTTCTCGCCTAGCCTCATCTAACTCAGCCTGAAGGGCAGCAATTTTCCCCTCCTGTTCCACAATCTTCCTATCTCTACTGCAAAGCCTACAGAACCACTGATGAGTCTCGCTCATTTTCCCAATTCCCACGCCACTACAGTCGCCCCAATGAAAAAAGTTACTACATCCATCACACCAGACCCCGGAGCTAACGATCCTACGGCACGTCAGGCACTTTACACTCATGGTATAAATCTATTTTAGTGACAGAAAGACAATTAAGTTACCGGAAAACAATGAAAATACGTGTACGAAAAAGTTCCAGAGAACCAGCGATGCGTAAGCGGTACAACTAACTACGATGTACCACTATCGAAAGTAGGAGGGGTACCAAAAAAACCGGAAAAGCATTGCCGTGAGCGGAGCTCGTGTAGTATGCATTTCTGAAGATAGGCGTGTATAGCGCAACTCATTGCCAGTTCCGTGCCACCTGTGTTGTCGACCTGACTTGTTCTGTTCATCTGCAGTGACTGTTTTTGCTAGCGGTTTTTTGGTCTTGTTTTGTTTTTTATGATGACAGATTTAAGTGAACAATGTGCACCTGTGAAATTTTATTTTCTTCTCAGTAAAAATGCTCCTGAAAGAGTTTTAATGTTGAAAACAGCTTACCAAGATGATGCTATGGAAGAAACTCAAGTGTACGAGTGGTTTGCTCGATTTAATAACGGCGACATGACGACTTATGACAAATCTCCTTCTGGACCTACATCGAGGGTTTAGTTCATTTAGAGTTTGTTCCTCCAGCTCAGACCGTCAATCAGACTTTTTACTTGGAAGTTTTGAAAAGATTGCGCAGCAGTGTTCGTCAAAAAAGACCCGATTTGTGGCAGACAGGAGACTGGTTCTTCCACCACGACATCGTACTTTCGTACCTGTACACACAGTCATCACTGTTAGACAGGTTTTGACTAAAAATGGGATGGTCCCACTGTTTACTCGCCTCACCTGGCCCCATGTGACTTTTCCTTATTTCCAGGCTTGACAATGGGCGTCTATTTCATAACAGTGAAGAAGTAAGGGAAAAAACACGCGGTAGGAGCTGTCAGCTATTTCTAAAAATGACTATAGATATGTTCTGAACAGTGAAAGCACCGGTGGGACAGATGTATTATTGTAATGGAGAGTATTTTGAAAGGGATAAGGTTGTTTGTAAGCAATCTGAAAGTTTATAGGTTTCAAAAAATAATTCTTTTTTTTTTTTTTAGAATGAAATTTTCACTCTACAGCGGAGTGTGCGCTGATATGAAACTTGCTGGCAGATTAAAACTGTGTGCCGGACGGAGACTCGAACTCGGGACCTTTGCCTTTCGCGGGCAAGTGCTCCACCGACTGGCCACCCAATCACGGCACACGCCCCGTCCTCACAGCTACAATTTCGCCAGTACCTCTTACTACTCCACAGTATGTTGATGTCATGGGCTCTTCAGTGTCGATGAGAGATGACCCTGTAAATTACTGAATCGAAATATTTCTAGGTGATTTTGAATAATGTAATACATTATCCTTAACTATTAGCTATAGAGAACCATCCGACGTTAAAGAAAGAAGAGAAATATGAAGAAGGAATCGCTAAGTATGACGCTGCATTGAAGATAACAGGACATGAGTTGCATATGCGGAGCCCATCATTTATATTATCAGCAGGATTTATTTTGTCAGTCTTGTCCTCATCCCTTGCCTTCAGACACGACTCATTCACAGCGGGGATAACCTAACTTCGCGAACGAACCTGTACTGTCAAGCTCAGCGACTCCATCTCACAGCCAGCTGTTAACTCCTCAGGTGGCGGCAGGAACTCATTAACAACACTCTCACCACGGAGTGCCTTAAATCTCGAATTCGCTTGTAGTGAACAGCAACCGCCATCAGTCTTGCGAACTTGCAAGGGTCTCAAGTTGGCGCCAAGGCGCTGTCAAAGTCTTGCAGTGGCAACAAGTTTATGTGTGACGGAAGGGAGAGCGTGTAATCCGATGCCGGCACACAGCTTATCACAGCATATCAGAGGAGGGGGGTGAGGGGGGGGGCTGAGGGGCTTAACTAGAAACTCGGTGCTCGACCGCAGCAAATGGGGCGGTCAGTCAATCGCTGGGTGCATGCCGTCACCGGTGGGGGTAGGGGATGGCGTCTCCCCCTCCCCCATATTTTTCGGAAAGCAATTCAATTTTTTTGAGAGTTAGATGACAAAAAATGACACTGTTGAACGAATGTATCCAAGCTTAACTAATTACATGTACAGCACTTGTGCAATAAGAATTAATTTACTAACGTACCGCAATTCAAACGCACCTATATTATTCACTAAAGAAACGATACTCCAAGTTTTAATTAATTGTGCTGGTGTTGGCATAATAAAGCTGTACTCGTTGCATGTATCACGAAGAATAGCTATGAAAAGACTTCAAGGTAATCCATCAATATTGTCTTTTCTTAAAGGACAAAGGAATAATGGTAATTAAATATTTGTTACTAAGTGTATTCCAATTTCCCAGTCTTACCTCTATAATGTAGTAGATCACCTGGTTTATAGGTATTTATCATATATTTTTTAAACTGATCTAAATATAGCATATAGCCTATTATATTCTAAACATATTACAATTCTTCGATTCTTCCCTGTTAAAAGGTTTAACAGCTACTAGAAGTTTACCTGTCGCGGCTTTGCTCGCTTTACTCATTAAAAGAAAACTATGTAATGTGAGTTTTTAACTTTGTCCATCTTTCAGATGGATTGGTCTAGACTTCAAACTAAGAAATACACTCCTGGAAATTGAAATAAGAACACCGTGAATTCATTGTCCCAGGAAGGGGAAACTTTATTGACACATTCCTGGGGTCAGAATCATCACGTGATCACACTGACAGAACCACAGGCACATAGACACAGGCAACAGAGCATGCACAATGTCGGCACTAGTACAGTGCATATCCACCTTTCGCAGCAATGCAGGCTGCTATTCTCCCATGGAGACGATCGTAGAGATGCTGGATGTAGTCCTGTGGAACGGCTTGCCATGCCATTTCCACCTGGCGCCTCAGTTGGACCAGCGTTCGTGCTGGACGTGTAGACCGCGTGAGACGACGCTTCATCCAGTCCCAAACATGCTCAATGGGGGACAGATCCGGAGATCTTGCTGCCCAGGGTAGTTGACTTACACCTTCTAGAGCACGTTGGGTGGCACGGGATACATGCGGACGTGCATTGTCCTGTTGGAACAGCAAGTTCCCTTGCCGGTCTAGGAATGGTGGAACGATGGGTTCGATGACGGTTTGGATGTACCGTGCACTATTCAGTGTCCCCTCGACGATCACCAGAGGTGTACGGCCAGTGTAGGAGATCGCTCCCCACACCATGATGCCGGGTGTTGGCCCTGTGTGCCTCGGTCGTATGCAGTCCTGATTGTGGCGCTCACCTGCACGGCGCCAAACACGCATACGACCATCCCATCATTGGCACCAAGGCAGAAGCGACTCTCATCGCTGAAGACGACACGTCTCCATTCGTCCGTCCATTCACGCCTGTCGCGACACCACTGGAGGCGGGCTGCACGATGTTGGGACGTGAGCAGAAGACGGCCTAACGGTGTGCGGGACCGTAGCCCAGCTTCATGGAGACGGTTGCGAATGGTCCTCGCCGATACCCCAGGAGCAACAGTGTCCCTAATTTGCTGGGAAGTGGCGGTGCGGTCCCCTCGGCACTGCGTAGGATCCTACGGTCTTGGCGTGCATCCGTGCGTCGCTGCGGTCCGGTCCCAGGTCGACGGGCACGTGCATCTTCCTCCGACCACTGGTGACAACATCGATGTACTGTGGAGACCTCACGCCCCACGTGTTGAGCAATTCGGCGGTACGTCCACCCGGCCTCCCGCATGACCACTATACGCCCTCGCTCAAAGTCCGTCAACTGCACATACGGTTGACGTCCACGCTATCGCGGCATGCTACCAGTGTTAAAGACTGCGATGGAGCTCCGTATGCCACGGCAAACTGGCTGACACTGACGGCGGCGGTGCGCAAATGCTGCGCAGCTAGCGCCATTCGACGGCCAACACCGCGGTTCCTGGTGTGTCCGCTGTGCCGTGCGTGTGATCATTGCTTGTACAGCCCTCTCGCAGTGTCCGGAGCAAGTATGGTGGGTCTGACACACCGGTGTCAATGTGTTCTTTTTTCCATTTCCAGGAGGGTACATTCGGTTTTCTAGCGGATTATTTTTCATTGCCGTAAATTGGTATTAATAATCAAACTAATACATGTCTTCGTCTGATACCGTTTCATTCAACTGACCGGAGTGAATTTTAATGAACGAAGCTTTTATATATGGAATGACCTTTGGACTATTGCCGTTTCGAAATATTTCACCATATCATGGTAACAGCCGATTCAATGTTTTGCACTGCCTCTACAAATGTGAGATGACGGTTCATTGTTTCCACTGAGAACAATGCATAAATAAAGGATGTTCCCCTTTCATATACCTAGGACTTGTAGAAGGGACTGAGTACATGATGTTTTGAATAGGAACTCGTGTCCCGGAAGGTACCGTTTCATATCTACGAAGGCTTCAGTTCAGATGTCTAACTCATCCACTTCTGCTTTAGGAATTGAATTACGCGTGACGCAGTACAGTTACCAGGTAACAGTTCTATTGGGCACTTAACGAAACATCAATTTACAAGCACATTTGTTTATACAGAGTGACAATTTTTGAACTAAATGAAATAAAATCGTCGTAACTTCTGGAATGATCGCGTTAGGACATTCAAACTGCACGGTTGGCCGCGGGGCAATATGGGAATTACTATGCACATGTGACGACGAAGCCGACTTTCATTTGGACGGGTTTGTCAATAAGCAAAATTGGTGCATTTTTGGGATTGAGAGTCTGCGTTTCGCGACGGAAAGTCACTACACCCTCAACGGGTGACTGTGTGGTGTGCTATGTCCAGTCACGGAATAATCAGTGCGATATTCTTTGATGGCACCGTGACTACCTTACGGGATGTGAAAGTTTTGGAAGATGATTTCATCTCCATTATCCAAAGTGATACTGATTTCAACGAGATGTGGTTCATGCACAAAGGATCTCGACCCCATCGAAGCAGTAGAGTGTCTGATGTCCTGGAGGAGCACTTTGGAGACCGTGTTCATGCTCTGGGGTACCCAGAGGCCACTGACATGGACCTCTATTGGCCGCTATGTTTTCCGGATCTGAATGCATGCGACTCTTTTCCGTGAGGCTATATTAAAGACAAAGTGTACAACAATACCCCAAAAGCACTGCTGAACTGAAAACAGCCATTCAGGAGGTCATCGACAGCATCGATGTTCCGACACCTCAGCGGATCATGCAGAATTTCGCTATTTGTCTGTACCACATCTTCGCCAATGATGGCAACCATACCGAACACGTCGTAACCTAAATCTGAGTATCTTTAGTAACGTTTACATGTTGAATAAACTGTGTGTGCGCCATAGTTTGCCACTAATTTACGTTTTCTTTTCTTATAACTCAATATTTGTCATCCTGTATTAACACTTAAACATTACGCATTTACAGTAGTCCAGAACAAAAAAGAACACGGCATACTCTACGTACAGAACAGTACAGATACATTAAAACAGCGGCTCGATGTTCTGGTACATGCTGTCCGTCCTACCTGGCGTCTCTTCCATTTCCAATACAGCATCCAGAAACCGTGCCAGCAGTTCTCCCTCTGTTTCTACAGACGTCTCGTCAACTAAACTTTGTTGTCGTCAAGTGACTTCAGGTGACCGTCTGACATAGAACACGTCATCCTGTCTACCATATTGCATTCCAGAACAAGCAACTCTGAAACTTTTCTCTGTCCCTCAGCAGACGTGGATGCGTTACACATCTAAACTGAAACCGCCGTAGAACGGAAACGGTAGGGTTCACGACACGGGTTCCTGTTCAAATTACGATGTACACACTCCCCTCTACAAGTCCTAGATGTTTGTAACGGGAATTTCCGAACACCCTGTATACAGTCAAGAGATAAAAGCTGTAAATATTGCACTCAAGTTGAATCATTAGTAATTATGTTCTCCTCAAACCGTTCCACAAAATCAGAAACAAGTTAAAAAAGTAGAAACGACATACGGTTACATACTCGAATTGTTCCTCGGATAATTTTGAGAACTATGAAAAAGACCCTTTTTGTCGATAGAACAATACATCCTATTACTTTGAAATACTTTTTGTGGAAACTACAACAAACTTGTGCCTTCATTTAGAATTCTGACACTTGTCCCATGAAATGCGTGTCTATTTACAGAGAATTCTGAAGAGAACGCTGATGAACTTTCATCTGAAGGAAAATCTGATAAGCAGGTTCCGCCACTGTCATGTTAATCACCAACTGAGAGACCGAAACTCGTCGCTGCAACTGCGTAAGAGTTGGTACAGCCTGACGTTAGCTTTGCCTTTCTCCCCCTCTCCACATCAACCTGAAGTTCTACCATATTGTTTCCCTGTGCGACATGTTCCACGCCGAATGTTTAGCTCCCAGAAAAGTTGATACAGCACGTTTCCTGTTGATACAGGACGTTTCCTTGGCTTCACAGTGCTGAACTTGTACCTGAAGACGTAAGTTCTTTTTGTTGGACAAAACACACCAAGTTAGGCCCAAACAAGATTTCTGCAACTAAGGCTGATACAGCATTTACGGGATATGACCTGAGAAGTGGAGAAAGGCTACTGAAAAGTTTAAAGCACACGAGAGGAGTGCTGCTCTTTTTCAGACAGTACTGAACCATATTCTGTTAAAAGCACCTATTGAACGGAAACTATCTTAACTGCAATTTGAACAACAAGAAATGGCTTTATAATCATTGATGACCATTATTAGTAGTCTTAAATATATAATCAGCAAGAACTGGCTATTAAATGACACACAAACTTTGAAGGCAATTTAATGGAAGTGTTGAAGACAACCTTCTTTAAAATTCTGGTTTCAAAGAGAACAAAGTTATACCATCCAGTGACACAAAATAAATTAATTGCAATCCTTGACAAAGAAATTGTTAACAGTTTAATTTAAATAATCCTTCGACTTATTCAGAGGTTTGTGACGATAATAAGAACATTTCAGATGACGAACAAATTAGTTTTTGTGTAAGACGCTGTGATGACAATTTAGATCCTCATGAAAGTCTATTGGGGTTCTGTAATACTCATTATGTGTGTGGAGCAGACATAGCTGCACTCATTTCTCATGTTCTTCTTAGACTGCAGCTACCTACAAGTAATCTTTATGAGTAGATTATGATGGAGTTGGATTCATAAAGGGATTCAATTAGTTGTAAATGACGAGCACTCTTTGGCAAATTTTATGCACTGTGGCACTCAGTACTGTAATTTCGTTAAAAACAAGCTGCGAAATTTCAAGAACTGTTAGAAAATCCATGGAATCAGCTAATCAACCAAGAACACTGTTTTCAAACAAAATAGCAAAAGACAAGTTTATGGAAATCTTGAAGATGCGGCTGAATGGCCTGTCAGTAATGTCGCCAAGATCAAGACTTTCTGTCCTACAAGATGACTACACCGGCGATCACAAATCAATGGCATTTTCAAAAGTACCCTTTGGTTCTCAAGACGATGAATGAAATAACAGAACAGTGGTATGAAGGAGTCATTTGTCTCCTTAGTGTTTTTGAGGTTGGCAAAACATACCTAGGTTTCATAATTGGGAAAGAAGTAATCGAGCTTCTAGAAATCTTGAACAAGAGTTTCCAAGGGAAAAAACCCACCCTCAGGACTTTATTCATTAGTTGAATTCATAACTGAGGACCTTAACAAATTCAGGGCGAAATAAAAGTTTCTTCCTTATGTGAAGAGTTTAATGTTAAGATATTCGAGTTTGATAATAAATGAAAAGCACCAGTTTGCTTTTGTTCTACAATATTACTTTTATTGCTAACCGGTTTTTGGCTTACAAGACCATCTTCAGACGTTTACTGAGTATTATGACCAAAGAAGTTAAATGTTGGCAGACAACATTGGAAGAGAAGTAACACATCTAGAGTGAAGTAGAAACATACAGTGAGTAACTTCTTTGCAATGAAATGGTAAAAACTGAACAGTACATAGATAACAATGGGGTTGACAGGAAAACCTTTAGCACAAAATGGGAATAGCATGCCTACATAAGTTTCTATTAATAAACAAAACTAATAAAATAAGACAAAATTAGTACTAGACAAGGCTGCATCAAGAGATATGAAACATGGAGAGTGATACAGAACCAATTAAAAAAGAAGAGACAGTTGTCATTGTAAATACAGAATACATGAGGAACTTAAGAAATATCAATAAGATAAACAGAAATTAATAAATGCAGGAAAATTGAGGTGTGTGAGGGAACCTGCAGTTTGAGACTGTGGTGATACTGCATTTTAACATTAACATTATAATCAAAGCAGTGGCTGTGTACCAGTTTTCATTAAATAAATGAGCAAAGTAAAATATGAACAGTATTTGATGAGACAACTACAGGGGGAATTAAACATGGGCAGTAGTACAAGTACAAGTTGAAAGGAATCCTTAACTATTGAAACTACAGCCTATGTGGAATACAAAGACAGCTGCAACAAATAAAACAACTTAATGACTACAGGAAAATGGGAATATGTAGGAAGAGAGAGTGTGGGCAGTAATGAACAACAATGATGATTATATGAAGTTTAGGAGAGGGGAAGCGTTGAGTTGTGTCTGGTCATTTAGGATGAGATTCGGACTGTGAGCGAAATGTTTGTTAATTTCCAGGGCTTCCAACAGGTTGAGTTTATGGCCTTTGTTTGCTAATTGAAGTACATGAGACACTGGCTGGTAGTTGATACCCTCACTCAGTACATGCTCAGCAAATGCAGAGTTTGAATTCTGTAACCTCCAGCTGCGTTCATGTTCAGCCAGCCTAGTTATATTTGGCTTAGAACAGCTCCAACTTACAAGGCAAAGAGGAGTTGCTAAGCGGTTATCTGAGGTCGCAGTTCCACATGGATTTCTATCGCTTCAAGAACTTAACAGGCACGAATGTTTTGAAATCATTCATATAGCTGTACAAACGATTAGATATCAAACCAGCTTGGCATAACGAAACAGTTTTCGTAGAAAAAGTTTTGTTGTAGAGAAAAAGATGTTATGCGGTAGCACCATACCTTGAAATCGACTTTCAGTCTTTGGAAACAGAACTTAAGATCTTTCATATAACGATACAACGTAAAACAGCCGAAAGACACCAAGATGCTTGGGTTTCAAAGAAAAGAGAAGTTCAAGAATTATTTGCTAATGCTGAAACATTGGTAACACACTTGCATGTCCAGCTTCAAGCTGCGAAGCGGAAAGTAGTGTTATTACCCTACGACGTCTGAAGAACTATCAGCGGTGAACGATAACACAGCAGAGGCTCAGTCACATCATAGTTTGCCGTGTACACAAGCTGTTGTTGGATCATATAGACTTAAGAAATGTTGCTAGAACATTTATATCCAATTTTGACAACACGAGAAATGTGTTCAGATCACTGTAGTATGATCTTTGTAAAATGATTTTATCTTATGCTCTTCACGCCTCATTTAAGTGTCATCTTAGACTTTTAACTACTCACATTTTTATTTACACTTTTCATAGTGTCCAGTTTGTGTTTTTAACTGTATTACTAAACGAGTGCGTAATAAGCCGTTTATTTACATTTGCAATAAATTCTAGCAGAATTTAGTTTGAGAAATTATTCAATTCGAAATAGTTTCCACCGTTGTTTAGGACATACACACTGTCGACAAGTTTAAATGTTTAACATTATATAACTTTTTTATACTCGGTAATCCCAAGATACGCTATAATCTAGGCTTAAATTGGCACGCTTTAAGAGTTTTGAATGCCACTGAAATATATGGTTTGGGGCATTCAGAATGCTCCAGGAAATGGTTTAAGGTCGTAATTCTTTTCACCTTTTTGAAGGGGATATCGCGTTTAGACCCACACGTGATCTGTATCCCCTTTCAGTAATATAGTGCTGGTGATGCACGCGGACGGGTGTACAGCTAGCTGTGGATCCAGTTAACTATCCATCCATTAAATCGTACCCGGCGACTGGTGCCTTTTTCGCTGTCATCAAACTTTGCGTCATTGATCTCCCCGCCAAAACTAACTGTACTTCTATTGATTTCGATTCAGTCACGATCATTGCACATTTACACACAAATTTAGACGTTTCTGTCTCTTGTTCAACAATATACGAATCTTTCCTACCAAGCAGAAAGCTAGTTCTTATGCTGCGTTCAGTTTTGTGTATTTCGTGGTTCAATCTTCATGCCTTAAAAAATAGGAATATGAGTCAAATAATTTTATAATTACACAATTAGGTTCCTTCTGAAACACACATTTATATGATAACTTCTTAAGATCATAGTGTGGTGCAAACGCAAGGAAAATTTTCGTCAGGAACGTAGGTAATCACTATCTGTTTGTACATATATAATTCAGTAGTATAGCAGTGTAACTAGGAATACATGAAGAAATACGTAGCAAATAATTAAAATTGCGTTTCCTGATATCCTTGTGTTGGTTGACTACACCCCACGAATTTTCATGTATCTCTCTACAATAAAACCCTTTGCTGACACAGGAGACATTTAGTTGTATAGTAGCCCTTCTGAAGATATACATGAAGTATGATGTAGTAAAGATATATGTAGTTCAAACACATTGGTTGTAAAATATTTAGTGTCGTACCATCACTAAATCATAAATATTTTTACTTTAACAATGAATTATAAAAATGATGAATTAGTTGAAACTGCACTAACGTTTGGTAAATGCATAAAAACCAGCAGAACACATCTAGTCATCTAGTGTTACTATCCTGGAATCAAAGAATCTTCATAGTTTTATCTGAATACCTGCATTTTCGGTTGTTAATAAGTTCAGGATAACGCGGTGTTCACTGTTTTATGAGCGTATAACGGCTGTTCGACAAAGTGAAATTAGCTTGATAATATGTTTAGCGTCCCAAAAGTATTCGTAGTGACACAGATGCCTCAGGCCGAATGTGAATTAGGGGAAGCAGCATTACCCCAAGATCTCGGAAACCAGTTGTTTCAAATTTTCCTCGCTCCTTGTCCTAAAACAGGTTACTGTGGACTTTCTGACGGTGGAGTTTAGAACCTGGAGACTCAACATCGGGTTTCCTGCCGCAAACATTTTAGTAACAAGAATATCCCTTCATATTTTATCCAAGCTTAGGAAAGGCTACGCCTGTAGCATGTTGTTTGTTCTGTTTTTATTTATTTAATCTTTTCACTTTCTACAACATTACCGCATAAAATTATTAACTTCAATCTTCTCCTTATTCTACGAATTTTATTTTTTTAAGAAATCCAGAGATTTTTGACATCCTCTTAAATCCTCCGTTGCATATTTTAATATCTTTTAATCCTTTGTCAAGATTTATGTATCGGTTTTTTCTCTTCTGAATAGTTAGGCCAATGGAATCTTTTATTTCAAATACAGCGTTTACTGCTTGCCCCTGCAGCCTGTTTACTAGGAATTATATATTCGGATGCTTTTGATTTATCGAGAAGTTTAATCTCCTACATCAGCCTTTAACAACGTTCGCGGTCCTACGCCGCTGGTTAGAAACTTTTCTGATTTCGGTTGGTATATTAGGATTTTACTTCCTTTGATTGACAACATACTCTGGAAAGTGCGTGACCTTTTCTTCATTGGGAATTCTTTCCATTATTACTATTCACTCTTTACTAGCACTGTTCCGTGAAAACGGTCCACTGCAGCACACATGCAGCAAAGCAATTGGATTTCTTCTCTATTGTTGTTCTCCTCCGTTAAACCCATTTCTTGTATTTTCTTCCAAAGACATTTCTACCTGAAAGGGGTGTTTTTGAGGAACACTGTTTTCATGGCATTAATTGCAACCCTTTCAAAATCTAACGTTTTAGTTTTGGGTGACCACCAAGGCATCTCACTTGTCAATCCGGAAAAAAAGCGTATCACATATATAAGGGGCTGTCAAAAAGTTTCCATTTGAAGACCGTACAGTCCCGAATCGGTATGCTACTCAGGCAAAATCGCTGTGAGCATTGATACAACCATCCAACCGGAGATCCAAATTGAAGATACTCCTTTCGTAAAACACAATTTCATGCAGCCTGAAGAATTCCATAACTTCTTGCTAATCATCCTTGTCGGAAAGGAATCGTAGACTTTTTAGAACCTATCTTGGGGGACTGAAGTCGTTACAATCGCATGGGGAGAGATCAGCAGGGCTGTGCTCGAGTGTCTCCCAATTAGTTGGCGTAACTTGTGCGTTACTCTATTTGCGATTTGGAGACGGACGTTATCGTGAACTTGGCGCGCCAGTCCCCAACGTTGGTTTTCGACATACATGTTGCCCCATTCACATTCTTCGTTTTCCTACAGATATCTGCCGGTGTTTGTCCTCCGACAACCAAGAAGAATAACAGCACGTTGGTCCTCTTTGGACGCATTTGGGATTAACCTCGCCAAAGTTCATGTAATTCATAGTAATTCTGTCAGAGATAGCAAAAGACCTGAAAGAGCAGTTACGTGGAATAGACAGTATCTTGAAAGGAGGAAACAAGATGAACATCAACAAAAGCAAAATGAGGATAATGGAATGTAGTCGAATGGAGTCAGGTGATGCTGAGGTGATTAGATTAGGAAATGAGACGCTTAAAGTAGTAAATGAGTTTTGCTATTTGGGGAGCAAAGTAACTAATGATGGTCGAAGTAGAGAGGATATAAAATGTAGACTGGCAATGGCAAGGAAAGCGTTTCAGAAGAAGAGAAATTCGTTAACATCGAGTATAGATTTAAGTGTCAGGAAGTCGTTTCTGAAAGTATTTGTATGGAGTGTAGCCACGTATGGAAATGTAACATAGACGATAGTAGTTTACACAAGAAGAGAATAGAAGCTACCGAAATGTGGTGCTATAGAAGAATGCTGAAAATTAGATGAGTAGATCACGGAAGGAATGAGGAGGTACTGAATAGAATTGGGGAGCCTGACTAAGAGAAGGGACCAGTTGGTAGGACATGTTCTGAGGCATCAAGGTATCACCAATTTAGTGTTGGAGGATATATTGGTGGGTAAAAATAGTAGAGGTAGACCAAGAGACGAATACACTAAGCAGATTCAGAAGGATGTAGGCTGCAGCAGTTACTCAGAGATGAAGAAGCTTCCACAGGATAGAGTAGCATGGAGAGCTCCAGTCTCTGGACTGATGACCACACCACCAACAGGTCTTGTTTACATATTTACCACAGGCACTTCGGAAAGACACGGATGGCAGACTAAACCCCTACCTACATGTCGATGCCTATATACGCCCATCAGAGTTGCGTTACGTTGCATTATGCTTCATCATCAGTTGGCTCATGAAGAGCACCGACCATTCCTATCCTGTACTGTTTACTGGTGACAAGAAATGGCGTCTTTATGCTAATGCAAGGAAAAGAAAGGAATGGGTGAGCCCAAACAAAGCAGCAACTCCCCGTACAAAGACCTGGGCGCATCCTCAAAAGATAATGTTATGCATCTGGTGGAACAGCGGCGGTGTCTTGTTCTACGAACTGCTGATATGTATTGTCAACAACTGAGAAGTCTCGCCGACAAAATCCAAGAACAACGACCAGGAAGAATGCGTGAAGTGATGACAACAACCCCCAACCGCATTCTGCTATACTGACAGAGAACACTATACTGGAGTTCGGTTGGGAAGTAATTCTGCAGCCACCTTATTCACGTGATTTTGTGCCCCCTGCGGAACAAATTCAAAGAACTTCCTTTTCCAGATGAAAATGCGCTTCGAACATGACTCGACGACTCCTTCGCCTAAAAACCACATGATTTCTGCAGTCGCGGAATTGAAAAGTTACCGCAGCGTTGGCAGACTCTTGTAACCAGTTGAAACGTCCCCTTAGAAAAATTATTGAATTACTGTGCTGATAAATCTCTTACATTATTTGATTTTCAAACAGCTGAGCAAAATTGAACGTACTCAAACATTTCGCTCTTTACCTATTCTGATCAACACTAAACTGACACACAATATTTTTAGCGCAACGAAATCTGACTTTCAATCCCTACAAAAGAATGGCCCTGACTAACATTAACCTATACCTTTCACAAATCACTTGCCGCACAAAATCTTCGTTACTCAAACTACTGCAATACAGCGAGCGCCACTACTGCCAGCTTAATAAAAGATTCAAACTACGGAAGGCACTAACTACTGATAGGCATAGTTAGGAAAAGAAAGATTTTAATGCAGAATAAACAATGTATTTACCTTAATAGTGTTCAAAAATCATAATATACATAGCAGTTCATGACATCCATTCTTACAAATGTAGTGTTTCTGATGGACACATGTCCAGATCATCCGCTCTCAAAACTCTGCCATCTCTCTCCCCACATCCACCACTGCTGGCGGCTCACCTCCAACTGCGCAACGCTACGCGCTGTTAACAGCCAACTGCCCAACACTACAATAGCAATATTGCAACAATGCAGACCAGCCACAGACTTCACACAGCACAGCCAGTGATTTTAATACAGAGCGCTACGTGGCGTTACCAATATAAAAACCTAAACAGCCTGCTTACACAGTGAAACAGAATACATTATTGATGACTAAACTCTCTATTATATGTATCTGTAGTGTTTATTAAACTATGGAAAGGCGCTACAAACTTATGCACCAAATTAACATTAAAAGACATTTTATGGTGTTGTATCTTTGCAGAAAGTCCACGTTCTGTACTCGATAAATCCATCGGTTCTTGAACAATCCTTTGCAAACAAACACCGTACTTTAGAAAACCCTTATTGTTTTGTTTCTCTCTGCCTCCATTGCACAAAGAATGTTAGCTGCTGCTTTCTTTTGCAGGAAACTGTTGAACATTTAGTAGTCTAGCACGTCCATCAGCGGCATACATTGTTAGCTTATCCTCCCTTTTGTGTAGGTGCTTACTATAGTCACCAGCGCCTCACTCGATTCTTCTTCATTTCTTATGACCGCTGTTATGTCATCGTCAAATTGTTACACATTGCCATTTTTACTGTAGCGAAGAACATCCACGTCGAGGCAGGTCTTTATATCCCTCTTTGCCTATTCAATATACAAACACAACACACACCTCTCCAGCCTTTGTCATCTTGTACCATTCATTTTGTGGTGACCACTGTATTCTACTCGACGTAGAATGAACTGATTGACCTTCTACCCCTGTAGATGATACCACATTACCTAAGTGTGAAAAATATTTTATTCTGTTACACATTATTAAGAGCTTTCTGCGAATCTACGAATGCAGTGTATCATTTTCCCTCCCATTCTTTGATAAAGTACTCTATGAGTATTTTTGGCACATGGGACAGTAGACACTACGCGATAAATATTACATCTAATCCCTCTTGAAAACCTACTTTGTGACTCAAAGTTAGCTGACATGCATGTACGTTAATGTATGTGACACTCTTCCCTTCAAATATACCACTTGGGGTTCATTCTATCATGTAGCTGTTGTAGCTCAATATTCAACTCCCTGCCCTCAGTGGGAGAGTAGTGTATTGAGAATAAGAGTCTTTCCGTATTTGACGATATGCATGGCAATTTGGGAGGTTTAGATGTCGGTGGAATATGGTGATCAGTGTAAAATAACCGCTGAAAGTCTCGTCTGCAGAAGGAAAAAGGGCAGACAGTGCTTCGATATCGGAGGTATCAGTAATTCGATGACAAAATCCGATAAGACCGAATAATACACTCCTGGAAATGGAAAAAAGAACACATTGACACCGGTGTGTCAGACCCACCATACTTGCTCCGGACACTGCGAGAGGGCTGTACAAGCAATGATCACACACACGGCACAGCGGACACACCAGGAACCGCGGTGTTGGCCGTCGAATGGCGCTAGCTGCGCAGCATTTTTGCACCGCCGCCGTCAGTGTCAGCCAGTTTGCCGTGGCATACGGAGCTCCATCGCAGTCTTTAACACTGGTAGCATGCCGCGAAAGCGTGCACGTGAACCGTATGTGCAGTTGACGGACTTTGAGCGAGGGCGTATAGTGGGCATGCGGGAGGCCGGGTGGACGTACCACCGAATTGCTCAACACGTGGGGCGTGAGGTCTCCACAGTACATCGATGTTGTCGCTAGTGGTCGGCGGAAGGTGCACGTGCCCGTCGACCTGGGACCGGACCGCAGCGACGTACGGATGTACGCCAAGACCGTAGGATCCTACGCAGTGCCGTAGGAGACCGCACCGCCACTTCCCAGCAAATTAGGGACACTGTTGCTCCTGGGGTATAGGCGAGGACCATTCGCAACCGTCTCCATGAAGCTGGGCTATGGTCCCGCACACCGTTAGGCCGTCTTCCGCTCACGCCCCAACATCGTGCAGCCCGCCTCCAGTGGTGTCGCGACAGGCGTGAATGGACGGACGAATGGAGACGTGTCGTCTTCAGCGATGAGAGTCGCTTCTGCCTTGGTGCCAATGATGGTCGTATGCGTGTTTGGCGCCGTGCAGGTGAGCGCCACAATCAGGACTGCATACGACCGAGGCACACAGGGCCAACATCCGGCATCATGGTGTGGGGACCGATCTCCTACACTGGCCGTACACCTCTGGAGATCGTCGAGGGGACACTGAATAGTGCACGGTACATCCGAACCCATCGTTCTACCATTCCTAGACCGGCAAGGGAACTTGCTGTTCCAACAGGACAATGCACGTCCGCATGTATCCCGTGCCACCCAACGTGCTCTAGAAGGTGTAAGTCAACTACCCTGGCCAGCAAGATCTCCGGATCTGTCCCCCATTGAGCATGTTTGGGACTGGATGAAGCGTCGTCTCACGCGGTCTGCACGTCCAGCACGAACGCTGGTCCAACTGAGGCGCCAGGTGGAAATGGCATGGCAAGCCGTTCCACAGGACTACATCCAGCATCTCTACGATCGTCTCCATGGGAGAATAGCAGCCTGCATTGCCGCGAAAGGTGGATATACACTGTACTAGTGCCGACATTGTGCATGCTCTGTTGCCTGTGTGTATGTGCCTGTGGTTCTGTCAGTGTGATCATGTGATGTATCTGACCCCAGGAATGCGTCAATAAAGTTTCCCCTTCCTGGGACAATGAATTCACGGTGTTCTTATTTCAATTTCCAGGAGTGTAGTGCTCGATTGAACGTGGCGGGATTTAGGAGCGGTGAGAACATTTGCGTATGTTGAGGGCTGGAAGGCTATCATCACGTTATGTCCGGGATGAAGTCTGGATTCGGCGAAATTTTGGTAAACATTTTCTGTTAGGGTAGGAATTTTGGGCGCATACAAGCTGAGACAACAAGAAAGCGAGCATTAACTATTCCTGGGGGCACTATAAAATTACGGAGAACTGGACTTGGCTGAAATTTTTTTCACAAAGCCCTGTGACAAAAGAATAACATTGACAATGTTTTAGATGGTGATGTGTCAGCCAAGCTGGGACAGATACGTGTGGTTGAACGCGTGTGTCAACACGCTCTTTGCTATTATGCCTTCATGGTAAAGACAAGCAGCGCCTGGAGATGCCTCGAATATGAGACTGACGTGAATGTACTATGGAATGCTATGACAGTATAACGGTGACTGTATAGAGGCATGCAACCTTAACTGGTGTTTAAATACGCCGGCTCAGGAACCGTGACAGAGTGCTTTGGACCTGAGCTTTGGCTACCTCACTTTGCCAGGATTGTGACGCTCGTGGACCAGCTTCACTCGCATCATTGTAGGCGTCTAGGTGAACACGTATTTGGATAGGAGTTCCATGGGTGTGAGGTATGAATGCGGCTGTCACCAACCTCATGTTTGCAGAAGCCAAGCAGAGACCTATGCGCTGTTTGACAGCTGACAGGCGTGTGACTTCGCGGGGGACAGGGTGTGGTGGAAAGTGCTTGCACACATCTGTTGCGTTATTTTGCGAGCGGTCCTGTAGTCTGTGCTATGCGTTATTTGTACAGTTTACAAGTACTGAGCGTGTTTGCAGATATGTGTACTGTTGTGTACAGAAATTAGGAGTTGTTTGCACGTCTGTGGGCTGTGGAACATGACCCCGGGCATATCTGGGTGGGTGTTTTGTTATAGTGTAATAAATATAATCCATACCTAAATAAAATGTTCGGAAATAAATAGAGTGCACTCATTCCTTACTCTCCCCAGCAGCCCAGACAAGCTGAGTCGTTTTGCCACCATTTTCCCTAACCACCTTGGTTTACATCAGGAAACAGACGGCAGCATCCTCTGCTGGTGGTACTGAGTACTAGACCTCATGGCGAACATACTGTTTGCCACCATGATGGATAACTGTGCTTGCGTCATTAGCTGGTGTCACGGTGGCATCCTCTGGTGGCTACAAAATGTACTAAGACAGTTGGGGTCTGGAGCTCGTGGTGAACCCACTAGGTGGTGCCATCTTAGATTATGGTACGTGCGTCATCACCTGATCTCACTACAGCATCCTCTAGTGTCATCGATATGAACTAAGTCAGTTTGGCTGTGGGCTCAGTGGCGAATATACTTGGTGGGGGTGCTGCCTCTAATTGTTCAGTTGAAGACTGGTGTATGATTTCGAAAGTTGACGATTAGCAAGCAGAGTCTTTTAGATGGATTATTATTTAGACAATATACGAGTTGTTTGGCTTTCTCGACAAATTTATTGCAGAACCGTATGCTGTGGGACATGTCAGAGAGTGTTCTGTGATAAATATACACCATCACTACATAAATTGCTCCAAAATAAATAAAGTAGAATGCCTCCTTATCCATCAACCTACTGCAGGCTGAGTCCTTTTGCCACCGCTAGGAAGAGGTGGCGGCCTGGTGGCTTAGGTTAGTGGTGGTGGTGAGCTTCGTTTGCAACAATTTTCTTATGTTGGTAGTGAAAGCACAAGTAACCTTTCTTTACTGCCACAATTTAAACTTGGTGTCAGTTCCTAGGATGAGGTGGCGGTCAGGTGGCTGAGGTTAGTACAAGTGTCCTTTTTTCCCGCAATTTTCTTACGTAGAGTCACTTGACTAATTGTGCAGCCAATAGGGGAGCAGCATTCTATTTGTGGGGGGATGGTACGTCTTGAAGGACCACAGCGCCCTCCCTAGTGGGAAAAAGTGAAAATTTGAATTTGTTAATTGAATATAGATGTTGTAGATTAAAATTGAAATGGAATTAAGTAATCGGGTAATTGATAGACTAGATGCACGATGTGATTGTTACTGTAGTTGGTATATTTACAGAAAACTATGTCAGGCACGTGTATGGAGGTGGCGGCTGAGGGTGTGTGACGTAAGCGGTTGGACACCCGTGGGCCGGTGGCGCTGTTCATATCCGGCTATAACATGCGCACGTGAGAGAGAGCATACGATCTTGTGTCATCACGTGATGTCACAGTAGTGTCCTCTGGTGGCCACGATATGAACTAAGCCATTTAACCTCTGGAAGTCATGGTGGATATATCAGGTGCAGCCATCTTGGATGACGGTACTTACGTGATCACCTGACATCAGTAGAGCGCCCTCTGGTGACACCGATAGGAACTAGACCTAGACTACATGGTGGATACTCTGGCTGCTGCCATCTTGATTAAAGGTACTTGCATCATGATCTGATGGAACGGTGGCACTCTCTGGTGGCGACGATATGAACTAAGCCAGTTGGAGTCCAGACCCTGTGGCGAACACACATGCTTCAAACTGGTTAAATAATAAGGACAAGTCCTTTTTTCGACATTTTCTTTGCTTAGTAGAGATAACTGGGGAGTGATGCATTATCTTCTTGGAATTTGAAATTTGCACCATTTTTCTGGGCAACGTGGGCGTGCCTTTTTCCTGCCAAAATTCAAACTTCCCGCCAAAATCCGCCATCTTGGATGACTTCATTCCGCCATCTTGGATGACGTTATCGCCGCCATCTTGGATAATTTGTGGCGTTACCCCTGTTGTTCCAATACTCACGCACCTGCAACTACTCGAACAGCAGCAATATGAATGAAACGCGCTGTCACTGCAAAGCTGGTTTTATAACATTTTTTATTACATGATCTGCTGCTCATTTTCTGTTGTAGCCCCTACATTTACACACAGCAAATTTTCGAAATATTACTCCACATCTATGTATATATAGAGTAACGGCATTTCTCGTGGACTAATGTAACAAATTGTCAAGCATACCGATTATAAGATAAGATTAAAGTTCTTTTGGTTGAGTCAGACTGTAGATGAATTTGCAATAACTCGTAGCCCAAATAAAAGTTGAGCCAATGATATTTTCTGTCCTTCGAATGTTAACGTTATTGCACATTGTTAGTAACAAATTTACAGTTGAATTAATGCTAAAAGATGGTTGCCAGCATCGCAATACATTGTGTAACATGTTCGTAGCAAGTGCTATTGTTTTAATATTTTGTCAATGGCTGTTAAGCCATGGGTCAAACAAGATAATTCTAGTAACATTAGCTGCTTCTATTTCATCATACGTCGTTCTTACAGGTGACCATTCACCTAATTTTACGATCTGACTATGTAGCCGATGGGACATGATATACTCTATTATATTTCAGTGTCCTTTCAGATTAATATTCCCTTGTGCTCAATACACAGGTTTGTTGTCAACAGCATAAATAGTTAATGCTTGTAGAAAGTAATTACAAACTAACAGTGTATCTGGGTTAAATTCAATTTAAACTGGTTACCAACAATACACAATGTCATTAACATTATATAGTTAGAAAATATATTTTAATGTCATGTATAGTCTGACTTAATAGAAAGAACTTTAACCTGATCTTATGGCCGACAACTTATCACATATAATTTACGAGAAAAGCCTTTACGTTGTATATGCATTGGTGTAATGTAACTTTCGGATAATTTGCTGTGCGCTGAGACACATCTGTAGATGGGGCCAGTGGCCCCGAAATGGTTCAAAACCAATTTCGCAGCCAGAGGCCATTTCATTTATAATTATCATGTACAGCTGCGTTCCCAACATCCAATACGATCGACAGTTAAGATGCTCGAACATTAATTTTCTTTGCGGAATGAATGCCCCACTACAGTGTACACTGGACACAAAGAAAATTGTCATCCACGCCAGGCTCCATTGTCATTTGCGAACATTAAATGAGCCCTCTGAAATAAACGTTTTTTATTCCCTATTGAACCAACCTCTGTTTTTGTTGCTTTTCACTTTCATTGCATACTATTGAGATAAAGCTTTGTGGCTTTGAATTGGACTGACATTAAAATAGAAAGCAATATTTACGCCTTTTGGACACCAAAAAAAATAAAAATTGAATAAATAGTTATCTTTTGGTTTTGAAATTCTAACAGTAACCTTAAATTACGGAGCCAGGGCGATCACGAAAATAGGAGACTATCAACAGGGGTCAAGCAAACAGCAGCAATATAAGTACTGTGTTTCGTGACATTCGGAGTTGTAAAGTGCGAGTGTGATTCATGAAAAGCGTGCCCCGCATGCCTGTGTGTGTTACTGCAACAGATGAGGATGAAGACGATAACTGATACGATGAAAATAACTTTAAAATAATGCATTTGCACTAAATTCGACATCCATGAACTGAACACAAAATATGGGCAGATCAAACGAGTTCCACACTTCAAATATCTCGGTGAGATCATAGAACCAACAGGGTTGGAAAAGAAAGCACAGAAAGTTCGGTTACAAAAGCACAAACGAGCATATGGGAGAACGCGTGAAATCTACAACAAGAAATGTTGTCCATTCACACAAACATTATAATACAGTGATTAACCCTGACGTCCTGTACGCAAGCGAAATCTTGGTACTTAAAAGAAAAGGCGATCTGGAGAACATCTTGAAGGAGGAAAGAAAGATCATGAGGAAAATGCTGGGACCAGATAAAACAGAAGAGGAGTATAGACTCATATCACGGAGAGCAACACAAGAACTGTGCAACCTTGCCGCAGATATCAGGAAACGGAGGCTGAAATTCTATGGACACATTCATAGTCTCCCGTCTTCAAAAGTAACACAAGAGTTTGACATACAATGCAAAACTGAAGAACATTTCATGGATAGAAGAAGTCAAATTTGACTTGAATGAGTCACAGATAGGAACATCGGAGATACTGGATAGGAAACTTCACCGTCAGAAGATAGACAGATGGGTAGTGTAGTGAACAAACGTGGTGCAAAAATGTTGCTGTTATTGTCGTGTCCGTTCTGGATAAAAATCACATTCTCTGTTCTGGTAAGCCGAAAAGGTTTCATCGTGATGCTACACAACTTTAATATTAAGGATAGTTTGCACTATATTGATCCTGTTTCTTTTTTTTAATTTTATCTGGGAGAGATGAACAACTTCCTTTAATATGAGAGAGATGGGATGGAGCACAATAAAATTTAGGTTCAAGGAATGGGTAATAAAGCCACTGAAGAGGGCCGCAGTCTCAGATATGCTTATTTGTCGGAAGAAATGTCTGTGCCAACAAAGGGAGAACGGAACCTCACATTCAGACCAATCAAACACTTCGAAGTTCATCGAAGGACCTGCTGATCCCAAGCACATCAAAGGAGCGGAGTTATCTGTACAAGTCAAATTCCTTCACTGACAAAGAGTTCGGACTCCATTCCCACTAAATCTTAAACTTCCAATATTAAAACCTCAAAACTGACTACTCCTAAGCCAAATCATACAAAACTTCTGGAAGAAATATAACCTGTTCATTCTATAGATAAAACGATGAAATTTAAGCGGAAGCCAGCAAATGTATCCAAAGAGCTAAACTCTGCTGAAAATATGGAAATTGTGAGAAAAAGAGAGATAAGAAAAGAAAGGAAACAGAAAAACGCGTAAACATATTTCCAAAAGGAAATACTAGTGATGCGAAAAACAGATTGAAGAAGCTAAGAAAGAAAAATACAGTAAATAGTTCACCGTGTTCAGCATAGGCAGACATATTTGGATGTAAGATTGCAGAACGATATGAAGTGGGACAAGCATGTAATGGCAGTTGTGGGGAAGGCGGATAGTCGTCTTCGGTTAATTGGTAGAATTTTGGGAAGATGTGGTTCATCTGTTAAGGAGACCGCTTATAAAACACTAATACGACCTATTCTTGAATACTGCTCGAGCGTTTGGGATCCCTATCAGGTCAGATTGAGGGAGGACATACAAGCAATTCAGAGGCGGGCTGCTAGATTTGTTACTGGTAGGTTTGATCATCACGCGAGTGTTGCGGAAGTGCTTCAGGAACTCGGGTGGGAGTCTCTGGAGCGTATAGCGTAATTGCTGTGACAAGAGAAAGACGGGCTAATAATGCTCGAACAAAACGAACAACTCAGAAAAGCCACTGTTCAATAAAGATTTGTAATAAACTGATTGTTTTGGAATAAAATATTTAATAGTATAATTCTGTTGTGATTACAACATATTCCAAATGAAAGTATGAAATATTAATTGAGTCTTTTCTTCGTGTATACCCAGTTTTATAGGGTCCATCTCTCCCAGTACACCCGTCCATCTCACCTACACACCTATTGGTCAGATAGACCACTCATAGATACTTTAATTTTATCCTAGCCCTTGTGTTTTAAGTGTCAGTGCGTCAACAATAGATTGCACTTAAGTTTATATGAGACTTTACACGTACATGCTACCAGAAGAAAAAAATGGTTTAAAAGCACACAATATTTATGCTAAAAAAGTTGTCCAACCTTCCCGGACTTGCCTTGCGCCAACAAACAAATCGAAACAATAGTTAATGCAGCAGTGCCATTCAACTTCACTCAAACCTAAAAAGTTCAAGAAATTTACGCTCTCGCATCGAAATACGATGGCTACCGTCTTTTGGGACGAAAAGGGCGTCCGTATGCTTGATTTCATGGACCGTGGTCAACAAATGCTAACCAGTCTGAGACGTGCGATCCAAAATCGACGCCTCGTGAAACTGTCGTCTGTCATCATTCTTCTTCACGACAACGCATACCTTCACGCTGCTGCCAAGGAGAAGACTCTAGACGTTTAGTTGGAAACTTTTTCATCATCCTCATTACAGTATCTAGCTTGTAACAATCGACTATTTTCTCTTCTTGCAGCCGGCCGCGGTGGTCTCGCGGTTCTAGGCGCGCAGTCCGGAACCGTGCGACTGCTACGGTCGCAGGTTCGAATCCTGCCTCGGGCATGGATGTGTGTGATGTCCTTAGGTTAGTTAGGTTTAAGTAGTTCTAAATTCTAGGGGACTAATGACCACAGCAGTTGAGTCCCGTAGTGCTCAGAGCCATTTGAACCGTCTCTTCTTGCATGTGAAAAAGTAGCTGGAGGGACAACGATTTCAAACGACGGCTTTACCAACTGGTTCAATTCCCAGGCGGCACACTTCCATGCAGGTTACCCTTCCGGTGGGCGCGCCTGTGAAACTCGCACGAGCGGGCGTGCAGCAGTCACTGCTGCCTCTAGAAAATCGGATTTTCCGTTCATGTAGCAGCCCTGTTTTCGATGTAAGGTAGGTAAAATCATTAGAAACAAATCGCGATGTCGAACTGAATTATGTATTTGGTTCTTGAGCGTACTAGTCTTTCAATATAATGTATTTTTTAATGTAAACTAGAAATCGTTGCTCAATAAACTATAAAATATCAAACGCAAGTAACTAAAGCGAAAATGTGTCTCGTTATCGGTGGTATCATAACCTTTTGAAAGAAAGAACGTACGCCTTTTAAATACAGCCAATTTCACAAGATTACAGATCAAACCTATCATAAAATACAACTAGAATCTAGTAGACAAAATAGTAGATAGCTTTTAACTCTGTGAACTGTCAGCATAAACAACATTCAGCAAGAGTACAGCAACTGAACAGACCAATAACGGTCTGAATATAATTTGAAGGCTCCTAAGGTTATCTCTTGAAAATCGAGATAAATGGAAAACATTAGAATGCAGGATTTTCAAACGTATCACAATCTTTACACGTTGCAAGATGTCGCGAGTGTCTCTTACAAACAAATTGCTTACAATCAGTACATGTGAGTTGTACGATTGCACTTGTTTCCTCCACTTAGATGGCATGGTCTACTTCTTTTTGCAGCTTCTGGGGCTGCAATTGGTTGGGGTGGTTCGCGGTATTTTACAAGAAACAGTCGGATATCATTTGCAAGTGTGCACATCTGGGCCCTTATTTTCAAATGTGCCTCTAAAAGTTCTAGCGCTAATTCAGTGAAAAAGTCGCGACGGCGTATCGTGGATTCAGGGTTATTTTGGAGAAACACCACTTGTTAATTTATGCCAGCACTCAAAGCAAGCACTCCGTCTTCAGGCTACAAGTGGCCCATCGGGACCATCCGACCGCCGTGTCATCCTCAGCTGAGGATGTGGATGTGAGGCGCGTGTGGTCAGCACACCGCTCTCCTAGTCGTTATGATGGTTTTCTTTGAGCGGAGCCGCTACTGTTCGGTCGAGTAGCTCCTCAATTGGCATCACGAGGCTGAGTGCACCCCGAAAAATGGCAACAGTGCATGGCGGCCAGGATGGTACTTAGGTAAATATAATAAGTAAGTGCAATATCGTAAGATAGGAAGGTAGTAGATATACGTGTTTGCATTTCACTGCTGAAATGAAATGTCGTGTGACGAGGGCCTCCCGTCGAGTAGACCGTTCGCCTGGTACAAGTCTTTCGATTTGACGCCACTTCGGCGACTTGCGCGTTGATGGGGATGAAATGATGATGATTAGGACAACACAATACCCAGTCCCTGAGCGGAGAAAATCTCCGACCCAGCCGGGAATCGAACCCGGGCCCTTTGGATTGACAGTCTGTCACGCTGACCACTTTTTTTTTAATTATCAGATTGACTTGGTATATTTCACGAGAATTCAGACAACCATAGTCAAATCATCATTTAATATTAGCTGCAAAAAGAAAATCAACAAATTAGTTGTAACACAAATAAAACATTTCTTCTGAAGGGGAAGACCAACCCGTTATCCCAGCCGTATGAAGTTTGGGTGGATATATATACATTGAAAAGAGAAAAAAAAATTACGAGAAAATACAACAAGGGAGGGGACTCAAGCTCAGGGAAGAAACAGGAATCACAGGGGAACTTAACCAACACCTTGA
Organism: Schistocerca gregaria; assembly: GCF_023897955.1. NCBI lineage: Eukaryota > Metazoa > Arthropoda > Insecta > Orthoptera > Acrididae > Schistocerca > Schistocerca gregaria. Next base: position 206,608,620 of record NC_064921.1, read on the forward strand.
CGGTTAAACACAAGAAAAAGCATATTCGCAAAAAGCGTTCGGTATTGTGGTAACCGCTGCCATTTCCAATGCGCAGTTGACAAATAATGGTGAAAAACGCTGGGATCTGGGTCATTACCGCCTTCAATGACGTAGTGGACATAGGAACCCAAGAGCCAGACAATCGTGTTCGTTTTCGTCTGAGGAAAATAAGAGATGTCCGGATGTAAGAAGATGTCGTCTGGGAATGCGGTTTCAGGCCCTCTAGTAAGAAAAGCTAATTGACGGCGGACCCAGAGCCAATGATCCCGTCCGCAAGCAACTAGCCTGTGAAGTAAGGTGTCAGTTTGATGACATTCCTCACACTGATCAGTCGGACGAAGGCCAATACGAAAAAGACGATCACCAGTAGGTATCAGACGGTAAATGACCTTATACCACGTTGAAACAATCTCCATCGGCAAAATGGGAAGACTAAGATGAGACCAGACCGTTTTCCATGACGTTGACGGGGAAGCAAGTTCAACAGAAGAAGGGAAACATGCTGTACCCCAACGGATTTGTAGCATGTTGGTAGTTCAAATGGCTCTGAGCACTATGGGACTCAACTGCTGTGGTTATTAGTCCCCTAGAACTTAGAACTACTTAAACCTAACTAACCTAAGGACATCACACACATCCATGCCCGAGGCAGGATTCGAACCTGCGACCGTAGCAGTCGCACGGTCCCGGACTGCGCGCCTAGAACCGAGAGACCACCGCGGCCGGCCATGTTGGTAGTAATATGCGTCATAGAAAGTATATCAGCACCCAGAATACCGACAAGTACAAAGTATTCACGAATGTGCCGCAATTTAGGATTAATCTGTCCAACATCAACAGGAGGGGTCAGACTGGCCGGCCGGAGGCGGGAAAGTAAACGAGAGATGACTGAATACGGAGCCCGCGTACATTGCGGCGGGCAAATAAGATGGACGTCTTCACTTTGATATCTGAAAGACCCAATCCTCCAAGCTTCCGAGGCCTGGCCACAACTTCATACCGGACACGGAAGACATGGCGGCGCCACAGAAATCGACTAGACAGCTGTTTCAGCCTGCGGGCCATCATCGCGGGAAGCGGGAAGACCTGCGCAACGTAGTATATTTTACTGAAGACATAGGTCTCTAAAACCCGTGCCTTGTGAAGGAGGCAAAGGGAACGGCGGTCATGTTCAAGGATCGCCCCGTGAACACGACTCCTAACCTCACGCCAATTTAGTGCCGCCATTTTGATCGGATTACAATCCACTATGATCCCCAAGGTCTTATGGCGATCGACAACCGTCGCCCAAGGAATGACGACATGATCAAAGCCTCTCAACGGCAGGAACGTGCATTTGCGATCATTAATGCGAGCACCAGCAAGACCACAAAATGAATCCAAGGTATCCTTAAGCCGCGGTATGTCCTCGGCATGTCGTACTAAAACCATGACGTCATCGGCGTATGCACGGACTGCAAAATTTTCCCCCAATATATTCCAGCCACGTAATTGCATGGTGAGATGGCGAAGTAAGGTCTCTAAGGATAGAACAAAAAGTGACATGGATAAGGGGCTTCCCTGGGGTAACCCCCGTCTGATCGATATACGGGGGGTAGGGTGACCGTTCACAATCACCGAGACACTGATACCGGTAAAAAGATTAGTTAAGACTTGTCGAGCATCATTATTAAAGCCGACAGCGGTGAGCACTCTCGATAAAAAATCATGGCTGACGCGATCGAACGCTTTTTGGAAATCAAGAAAAAGCAAAGCCCCTGGGATATTAGCGGCAGCCGCCACCGAGATTACATCGCGACATTCGAGAACGGAAGTCAGTATCGTGCGTCCAGGCACACAGCTTTGGTGGGCGGCAATAATGGTATCGAGCAGCTTAGAGAGACGGATATTAATTGCTCGAGCGACAAGTTTATAATCAAAGTTAAGGAGAGTAATAGGACGGAGGGAATCAATTGCAGGTCGACCTGTGGATTTCGGGAGGAGGACCATTCTGCCTTCCTGAAAAGGAGCAGGAAGTGAGACTCCCCGCATCACTTCATTTACCATTGACGTTAAGGTGTCACCAATGAGCGGCCAAAACTGAACATAGAACTCCTTAGGAATACCATCTAATCCAGGCGACTTGCGGGACTGCGATCCTGCAACAACATCATATATGTCATCCTTCTGAAAGGGACGCAGAAAGGCGTCGTTTAATTGAGGAGTGACGACGCGAGGCAGCAAGGAGGTAAAGTCGTCAAGAGAGGGTTCCGCTGGGACATGAGTATCGTACAGATCAGTAAAATAGGTGTAAACGAAGTCAGAAATGTCACGGTGAGAGGTGAACACGCGGCCGTCAGCGGTTGTGAGGGAGGCAAGGCACCCACGTTTCCGGCGCGACCGTAAACGGACTAGATGGTAGAGTGACGTCAGTTCCTCTTGTAGAAGGGAACGTGGTTGAGACCTCGTCCGCAGGCCCTCCATTTGAATGCGTTTGAGCTGCAGCAATTTGGCTTTGATGCGCTGTATATCAGTAACCCGTAGGGGAGCATGCGTAGCACTATCGTACAGTTGACGTAAGACAGAATAGTAAAATTCTTGCGTTCGTCGATCTTCTGCCACCTTCGCAGCCCCAAAACGCATGAGAGCCCTACGGATGTGTGGTTTTGCATACAGTGTCCACCAGGCCACGATAGACGGGTACCGGTCCATAGTACGAGAACAACGAGTCCAAATGTCCTCCAGGACGATACCAAGGGAGGTATCTTGCAAATACGCGATATTGAGCATCCAAGGAGGACGAAACAATTTTACCGGTTGTCGCTCGTAATTAAACGTAACGGCTACAGCGCAATGATCAGTAAAACAGGCTGGTATCACATCAACAGCCAGAAGTTGCCCACACAAGGAATCGGAAAGGTAAAAGCGATCGAGGCGACTGCTAGACGTGGGAGTAAAGTAGGTATGTCGCACAAGTGTAGGATAGCGAGAAACCCACACGTCACGCAGGTGCAAGGAGCGCACAAGGTCGTCGAGTTCTTTACTGAAATTAAAATTAGGAGACTGATCTACCGGCCGTAGAACACAATTGAAGTCCCCACCTAAAATTATCTTTGTCGGGGATTTACGAAGCAGGTAAATGACTTCTTCTTTATAGAAACTCGAACGTGCGGTAGTACAACCCGAACCAGAAGGGGCATAAAGAAGGAGTAAACTGAGATCATAAAACGTGCACCCGATCCCCCTTCCACTGTCGAGTACTTCGAAATTCATCAACGGAATGCCTTCTCTATAAAACAAGGCAGTGCCCGTAGAAAGTTCGGAAGCGACATTAAAAAACGTCGAGAACCCAGGAATGGAAAACTGGTCGAATAGGACTTCCTGTAAAAAAACAACATCTGCCCCAGACTGATAGATAAACTGTCGCAAAGCGGCGAGCCGAAGCTCAGAACATATTCTGTTAATATTCAGAGTAAGAAATGTATATGCTTGCATGGAACTTCAACCCAGAAAGAAGAACAAAGATCGGTAGAGAGCCGTCAGCTGACGGAGCAACATACAAGTAATCATACCAGAAACAAGCGCTGAACCACAGAGAGAAAAACTACGAAACAGAACCCTTATCTTCCCACTGCTTTTTCTTCGGCCGTGACGCGGCTCTCTGTGGCTGTTTACGGATTCGACTGCGGCTCCGCGGTGCCGACGCTGCAGCGTTCGGCTGCGTGGGAGCATCATGTAGGCATTCCGTGTCAGATTGCGGGAGAGAGGCCTCTACATCCCACTCGTCCGCAGACATGGGTTCACGGTGGGACAGTTGGTGAATAACAACGGGATCCACTGGCTCTGGAGAATCAATCAGTTGTTTGATGGGAGGAGGCTGTGACCCAGAGGGGGCGACAGAAATTCCAGAAGGGGGATGCGAAACAGAGTCAATAGGAGAAGTGTCAGAGAGAACCGGAGAAGACACGTGGCAACCAGAAGCAGGTTCCGTCACGGGCGTCTCCGAAGAGGCTGCCGCGGCAGCAGGAACAACGTCAGATAAGGTGTCAGGGAGCTTCTGCAAAGGCGTGATAGCACCTGTGGCGTCCTCATCCACGATTTCCGACTGAGAAAGAGAGTCCTTTACCGGAGGCCCATCGGAAGGGCGAGCCAATAAGGAAGATTCATCAGCCGCATCATCCTGTGTTCGCCGACGCTTGTTGTGAGAAATCAGCGCGGGCACATCGGAATTAAGGGCAGCAACATCCCTACTCAAGGACAGCGGGGGAAAATTACGCCGTTGTCGGGCAACGGATCACTGGCGTCCCTCAGTAACAGTGAGCGATTCAGTCCGAGATCCTTGCGGGAGAAGATCAGCTAAAGTCAATTTTTTACGCTGTTCGTATGTAGGTTTTAATACCACCACACGCCGCGGACAATTAGTACGGAAATTACCAGTTTCATTACAATAATAACATGTTCCTTCCTGGCCACTGTACGTGATATGGACCCTATAACCACATACCTGTAGGTGAGAAGGAATAGGTTTTTTGACCACCATTTCCACCGACCGAATACCACTATATACCTGTAAGCGGTGCTGAGCAGACCAGCGTTCCTTTCGAATATGGCGTACGTCCCCATAAGGAAGCAAAACGGACTTCAGAAAACAGTCGTCAACCTCGGGCGGAAGGTTAAATACCCGAACATTCGTATATATCACTTCTGCATTTGCCAAGAGAACCATACTAGTGGAACCATCACGGTGCGTAAAGGGTACCTGAGAACCATGACGAGAAAGTAGCCTATCAACCTGGAGCGGGTCAAGAAACTTAACAATAAACACATATAATTCGCTGTCGAAATATGCGGTATGCACCTGATCAGTAGTGACCTTAACTGTATCGACTAACCAGTCATGTATCTCCAAAGAACCGGGCTGGACGTGACGCGTGGATTTGTCAAAGGTAAAACTGACTGTACCTGTACGCGGAACTTTCGTGGGAACCATGGTGGACATCACGGCGAGAGACGACGCGACAGGAAGGGCCGCACGAACACCAAACACCAGCCGACAACCAGCGATGCGACGCGCACGGAGACCAACACGGCACTAAACTGACAGGAGGAAAACACGCTGCGCTACGGTAGAGGCGGAACTAAGAGCACAACCTAGTCGCCCGACGCGCGAAGCGAGAATGTTCACTCAGCTACCGGGGGCGGACATTTCACTGCTGATATGAATGTAATAGTAAATGGATAGAGGAAATAGCTAACATCATATAGTATGTATATTGCAAGAAAAACCTTGATCTACATATCTACATCTACATCCATACTCCGCAAGCCACCTCACGGTGTGTGGCGGAGGGTAACTTGAATACCTCTATCGGTTCTCCCCTCTATTCCAGTCTCGTATTGTTCGTGAAAAGAAGGATTGTCGGTATGCTTCTGTGTGGGCTCTAATGTCTCTATTTTATTCTCATGGCCTCTTCGCGAGATATACCTAGGAGGGAGCAATATACTGCTTGACACTTCGGTGAAGGTATATTCTCGAAACTTTAACAAAAGCTCGTACCGAGCTACTGAGCGTCTCTCCTGCAGAGTCTTCCACTGGAGTTTATCTATCATCTCCATAACGCTTTCGCGATTACTAAATGATCCTGTAACGAAGCGTGCTGCTCTCAATTGGATCTTCTATACCTCTTCTATCAACCCTATCTGGTACGGATCCCACACTGCACAGCAGTATTCAAGCAGTGGGCGAACAAGCATACTGTAACCTACTTTCTTTGATTTCGGATTGCATTTCCTTAGGATTCGTCCAATGAATCTCAGTCTGGCATCTGCTTTACCGACGATCAACTTTATATGATCATTCCATTTTAAATCACTTCTAATGCGTACTCCCAGATAATTTATAGAATTAAATGCTTCCAGTTGCTGACCTGCTATTTTGTAGCTAAATGATAAAGGACCTTTCGTTCTGTGTATTCACAGAACATTACACTCGTCTACATTGAGATTCAATTGCCATTTCCTGCTCCATGCGTCAATTCGTTGCAGATCCTTCTGCATTTCATTACAATTTTCTATTGTTACAACCTCTCGACACACCACAGCATCATCTGCAAAAAGCCTCAGTGAACTTCCGATGTCATCCACAAGGTCATTTATGTATATTGTGAATAGCAACGGTCCTATAACACTCCCCTGCGTCACACCTAAAATCACTCTTACTTCGGAAGCCTTCTCTACACGCACTCGCTACAGAGCTCACGATCAGCTGATCAGGAGTTATTTCTTACTGAATACGTGCATCACAACGTTAAATTAACATCGAAAACTGATACCGGTGTAATAAGTGACAACTGGTCTCCCATCGCAACACCAGCTCTCTGTTCGTAGCACTGGTCATTGAATAAAAAGTAAGGGAAGGATTTCGAGGAACTTGCCTTGGAGTCGTCGGTTTTTTTCAGGTATATAGACGATACTTTCCTTGTTTGGCCTCATGCCAGAGAGAATTTGAACATTTTAGAAAACCTGAATTTAATATACCCGAATATTTGCTTCACGATAGAGGTGGAAAAGGATGGCTGCCTTCCCTTCCTTGACACGTTGGTCAGCAGGAAGGTGGATTGTACGTTGGAACATGCTGTTTATAGGAAGCCTACTCAAATGATCTGTATATGCAGACTGACAGATGTCACCATCCGTCTGAAAGTGAAGGGGTACTTCGTACCTTGGTTCCCAGAACCCATGTCATCGTGGATGCTTAGAGTTTGTCCGTTGAGTTAGCCTATCTCGAAGTCGTCTCTCGTCAAAATGGTTACAGTAAAAGACAGATCAGACGTGCTTTGCGCAATCGACCAACTGTGCATCGGGTGACTGATGATAAGGCTTTTTTGCCGTACGCAGAGAGCATTTCAACAGCATTGGTCGTATTTTACAGAAATATGTTGTGTAGTGTGTTTCTCGACCACCATCTAAGATCGTACCCTTTTAGCTTCCGTAAAGGATGATTTTGATTTGCTTGAGGCGGGTTTCAAACGTATTCCTTGCAGGTGTTAGCAGGTCATATATTGGTTAGACTACCAGGACTGTGAAAGACCGGTGTACCGAGCATACGCGCCACACACGCTTACAACAGCCGAGCAAATCCGCAGTTGCGGGACATTGTCTTGACACATGTCATCCTATAGAACATAACAACGTGGAGATTCTGGGTTGCACTTCCAGCTATTGTAACAGCACTATTAAGGAAGCTGTTGAAATTAATGTATCAAGTAACTTTATAAATAGAGATAGTGATTTTTGCTTGTGTTCTGCATGGAATCCTACTCTCTCACTTATCAGAAGACTGAGGCCAAGTTTATGGTACCTTACCAATTGATTATTAATTTAGGCTGCTTTACCAGTTGATTATTAATTTCACTATTGACAGTTTCTGACGTGGGTCATCTTTGTTTTGTGACAGCGATAGTGTTTAGTGTGTGTATGTGTGTGTGTGTGTGTGTTTTTATCTTTAAAAGTGTCTGTGAAAACCGAGGGTTTAAATTGCTGGAGTTTTGCCCTGAAAATGCAAGGGTGTGCTCCTGTCGAAATATCGGCTGTTGCCGAAGACATCACCCAGCTGCGTTCCCGGTAGTTGTTTGAATGCTATATACTACGGCAGAAACTTCAGCTCCGAATGCTGCAACGGTGGGAAGGCAACTCGCCGTGCCCTTTCGCAGGAACCATCCACGCATTTGACTTTAAGTGATTTAGGGAATCAATGAAAAATCTAAATCTGGATAGCCGGACGAGGATTTGATGAAGTGTTACATGTGTCGTCCTCGCATTTGGATGAAATACTGAACTCTAGTCTGCAGCGCGTTACAGATCCTCGCAAATATTCTCCTAAATCTTAACAATACTGTATGGTTCTCTGCTACCGTTCCTCGTAAGTATAGTACACTTCGCCTTTGAAATGGACCCAGACAGAAAAATCCACAGCATTCGGGTACGAGCCCTGCACGAGCTATGTGACTTGGACCATATTAGTGCGTTATATCCCTTACAACAGCAACAAAATGTCCTGGCGCCCCATCAGACATCTACCTCATTCTCCAACGATTGGCCATTTGTGAAATTTAATTCCAGATAGAAGTGGAATTTCAAATATTAGGACAGTACTTCATACTAAAGCTAATGGTGACTTGCTACCCCACATTCGCCTTTATCTCGCAAGCGACTGGTTTGTGAACCTGTGTTTGCTTTGACGTTTCTGTTTGTAATGGGTTGACCCATAAGTTCTAGCGTGTTTGTTTTAAGTTTATGTTTCCACAAAACTAAACAAGTCATGAACGACAATTCAATCAATTATGTTGTTTGCAACTTCTTCTCAACTCTCAACAAGCTCTCCATTGTCTCGACAGTAGAAATTACTTGGTCAAGGAAGCCTTCAGTTCCACTTCTTTATCGAGAGGGATAGGAGGAAATGTAAACGCGAAGGCGCCAAGTCAGGGGAATACGGAGGATGTAACAGCACGTCGCAACCAAGCGTTTCAGTGGATTCTTCGGCCATGAGACGGTGTTGTCCTGTTGCAGACGGACATCACGTCGTTAATCCGGTCGTTTTTGTCGGATAGCGTTGCTGAGTCGATTGCAGTTGTTGGACGTAAAGTTACGCATTCACTGTTGGGTTCCGATCAAGCAATTCGTGGTGGATCATGCATGTCTTTGAGGTCGAAATTGCCGTCTTTAATTTGCTTAAACAAATTTTAGGCTGTTCTAAGAGGCATCGATTCTTCGCCATACAATTCACAAATTTTACGAGGAACGATTGTGATTTTGACACCTCGATTAAACGCAAAAAGCAGAAGGCGCCGAATACGTTCTTTTGTGTCAACTTCACACTCCATTTTAATGATGTGAAAATACCAGAATGTATTTAGCATAGAAAAATAAACACACTGTTTTGTAGACCGTATATTTCTCTATCAAATAATATGAAACTCATTGCTAAAACAGTTTACTTTCCATTCAACATTTCGGAAAAAAAATCTGACAGGACTTTTGGGGCAACCTAATAATATCATAGACCGTCACTCATGTCAGTTCTGCTATTACTTATGATACTGTGTGTATATGTATCAGGTAACGCAATAAGGGGAAGAAATATCTTTTCCGACGTTATCGCTTATAAAAAATATTAAAGCAGCTAGCACTCCCTCTACACAACATATTCGATACGCCCCTAGCACCTAAGCAAAACCCGCATTTCCGATGCCACGGAGTGGGCCTGTTGGCTTCAGATATATCGTAAACCCAACAAGGATCGCAACGGCACACTCAAACGGGACATTCCTATCCCTGTGGATACTCAGAAGCAAGTATGTTGCTGCGCATATGTGACACTGTTCATGCTTGAGCTATCCACAGCTAGTAGTCCAGACATAAATACAAAGGCCATTGCAATGAAATTCCTTGGGTATGATTGGAAACCACCTGGTAAAAGATCAGTTACCGGACTCTGCCATCAAACGTGAGGGCGACCTGGTATAAAGCAATTAGCAAGGAAGTCCCGACCAATTCAAGACTTCTTGATGTCCACCGAACCATCTTGTAATTTAATCGATAATGAAGAATATAGATTTGTGTGTAAAAACGTAACTGCGATCTGGCAAGGTACTGACAGAAGCTAGAGAGAATAAAAAGAACGTTTTATAAATATATCACACCAGCAGATTTTCTAAACGCAGATGACGTTCCGTTCCCAAGCACAAAACGCAGTACTGTGAACCCGGTTAAAGGACAGACAACCCGCTACATACTGACAGAAGAGAATGAGATTTTTGGCTGTATATCACAACTCAACGAGAACACGGAAAACTTCTTAAAATTTACGATTACGTAACAATTAAGTGACAAACTGAAAACGATTAGAAGAAAAGTAAACTGAAGAAAGGGTAACTGGAAGGCGTATTCAACAGTTATCCATCAAAGCAAAGAAAAATTGTAATTTTCATGATAGTTCATTCATAGCTGAGGGAGGCTCACAACCACGGACGCAGATGTGTAAAACAAGTAGCAAGTGTATATTCCCACAGCCTTCCATAAGTAAGACTGAAGTGTGAACGTGTACAACGTGCACTAATATTTAGTTTTATGTTACTATGATATCTTTCTGTGACATTACATTCGTTTAAATAAAAATTTGGAAAAAATTGTAGTTTCCCGGCCATAGTTTTTCACTCGGAGATTAGCTATTGTGTTGTCCTCATGATTTCATCTCTCAACTTCACCGACGCTAAAGTCAAATGTGGCGTCAAGTAGAAACCCTTGTCCTGGTACTGCACTATCCCATAAAAGGTCTCCCGGCCAATGAGGCCGTGAGTTCATATCGTGAAAGAGTTATAAAGTATTACTGACCAATGCTCCCATTACAGTAGCATTTTCCAGTTTTTTAGAAACGGTACGAGTCGTTCTGCAAGACACACTGAATTCACAATGTGTATCCAGTGCCTTCAAAAAATGGCTCTAAGTACTATGGGACTTATTTCTGAGGTCATCAGTCCCCTCGAACTTTATTATGTTTATTTGTGAGCATGGTTTGGCACAGTTCCTTGAATGATACTGCTCGTAGAAACCTTCGAACACCAGGAGCATCGGGCGAAAGCAGATTTGAGAAACCTTTACAGTAATCGTCTCAATGTGAAAAAGGGGGTTATAACGCCACAACCTGCCACACCAGTTACTGCTTTATTTAGCGGCACCGCCCTGAAGGGCACACACGGCGATTGTACGTAACGATAGTATTCTTTCCGCCCGCATCGCTGAGACGTGGCTCATTTGCAAAGGGCAGGCGACGACAGAGAGCCCGGATGAGAAGGGGTCGCCATGGGGGAAGGGGTGGTAATGAGTCAGAATTGCCAGCCCCGTGTGGTCAGCCGGGGGTGGAGTCTTCCGTGTCCGACGGCGGTCGCTGGGGATTATCACCCCCGCTGACTCACTGCTTCACTCCCCCCCTCTCCCCTCACCACTGCCAACCCTCTAGCTGGAACCGGGATTTTTTAACATGCCGGCTTTCGTGTAAACAGCGGCCGCCGGCGCGCAGAGGCGGATGTAAACACGGCCTCGGCTACCGCGGACTCTCGGAAAGCGAGCGCGCTGTTGGTTACACAAGGGCGGCGTTGTCCGACAGAGCGCGTCTCGAAAGCAAAACAAGCAGCCGGCCGCGGTCGCATTCAATTTTTTAAACAGCGCGGGAAGGTCATCAATTAACGTGCTCGTCTCTGTAGCCTTTGCAGCTTCTCGACAGCTGCTCCTAATTGGAGAGCTTCCCTTCCTCTTTCGGCTTTCGGAGGTCCAGATTTTTACCCTTCTGACGCATTTGCTTGAAAGGTGATGCTACACAGCAAGCTGACTTTTTTTTCCAGGAAACATACTACTGTCATTCTCAGCCATACTAAGTTGGCAGATACCACGGAGACGCAAAGAACAACTCTCTTATTATTTGTTCATTGCTCCCATGTAACGCCCATTCCATCAGTCTCATTTACGTCTCACAATGAAAGAAATAGGGCATTTGTCATTTCATTACAAACATACTCTACTGGCCATTAAAACCGCTACACCACGAAGATGACGTGCTACAGATGCGAAATTTAACCGACAGGAAGAAGATGATGTGATATGCAAATGATTAGCTTTTCAGAGCATTCACACAAAGTTGGCGCCGATGGCGACACATACAACGTGCTGACATAAGGAAAGTTTCCAACCGATTGCTCATACACAAACAGCAGTTGACCGGCGTTGCCTGGTGAAACGTTGTTGTGATGCCTCGTGTAAAGAGGAGAAATGCGTACCATCACGTTTTCGACTTTGATAAAAGTCAGATTGTAGCCTATCGCGATTGCGGTTTATCGTATCGCGACATTGCTGCTCGCGTTGGTCGAGATCCAGTGACTGTTGGCAGAATATGCAATCGGTGGGTTCAGGAGGGTAATACGGAACGCCGTTCTAGATCCCAATGGCCTCGTATCACTAGCAGTCGAGATGACAGGCATCCTATCCACATGGCTATAACGGATCATGCAGCCACGTCTCGATCCCTGAGTTACCAGATGGGGACGTTTGCAAGACAACAATCATCTGCACGGACAGTTCGACGACGTTTGCAGCAGCATGGACTGTCAGCTCGGAGACCATGGCTGCGGTTACCCTTGACGCTGCATAACAGACAGGAGCGCCGTATCACCCGGCGTGATGGTTTGCGGTGACATTGATTACACGTCTCGGTCACCTCTTGTTCACATTGACGGCGCTTTGAAGAGTGGACATTACATTTCAGATGTGTTACGAACCGTGGCTCTAGCCTTCATTCAGTCCCTGCGAAACCCTACATTTCAGCAGGATAATACACGACCGCATGTTGCAGGTCCTGTACGGGTCTTTCTGGATACAGAAAATGTTCGACTGCTGCCCTGGCCAGCACATTCTGCAGATCTCTCACCAATTGAAAACGTCTGGTCAATGTTGGTCGAGCAACTGGCTCGTCTCGATACGCCAGTCAGTACTTGTTAAGAACTGTGATATGGTGTTGAAGCCGCATGGGCAGCTGTACCTATACACGCCATCCAAGCTCTGTTTGACTCAATGACCAGGCGTATCAATGCCGTTATTACGGCCAGAGGTGGTTGTTGTGGGTACTGATTTCTCAGGATCCATGCACCCAAACTGCGTTTAAATGTAATCACATGTCAGTTCTAGTATAATATATTTGTCCAATTAATACCCGTTTATCATGTGCATTTCTTCTTGCTGTAGCAATTTTAATGCCCAGTAGTGTATAACACAATGTACTAAACACGGTCCAGTAACATTAATGTGACCGCTGTCTGCTTCTACACAGTTACTTCGCAAGGCACCGTGCGGTGCGTGGTGGAGGGTACCCTGTACCACTACTTATCATTTCCTTTCCCGTTCCACTTTCAGATAGAGTGAGCGAAAAACGAATGCCTATATGCCACCGTATGATTCCGAATTTCTCCTATCTTGTCTTCGTGGTCTTTAGCGGAATGTATGTTGGCTGCAGTAGAATCGTTTGACACGCAGCTTCAGATGCCGGTTCTCTAAATTTTCTCAATAGTGTTTCCCGGAAAGAACGTCGCCTTCCCGTCAGGGATTCCAATTTTGAGCTCCCGAAGCATCTACGTAACACTTAGCTGTTGTTCGAACCTACCAGTAACAAATCTAGCAGGCCACCTCTGAATTGCTTTGATATCTTCCTTCAATCCGACCTGGTACGTATTCTAAACACGCGAGCAGTGCTCAAGAATAGGTCGCACTAGCGTCCTTTAAGCGTTTTCCTTTACAGGTGAGCCACTCTTTCTTAAAATTCTCCTGATAAACTGAGGTCGACCAGTCGCCTTTCCTACCGCAGTTCTCACATGCTAGTTCAACTTCGTATCGCTTTGCGACGTTTCGCCCAGATATTTCAACGACTTGACTGTGTTAAACAGGACACTAGTAATACTGTACCCGAACAATGCAGGTTTGATCTTCCTACTCATCCGCATTAACTTACATTTTTGCACATTGGAGGTAACTGGAAAATTTGTTAAGTTCCAAAGGTGCTCTATAGGATTCAGGTCAGGACACTGTGCAGGCCAGTCCATTATAGGGGTATTTTCGTGTAACCACTCCGCCACAGGTCGTGCATTATGAACACGTGCTCAATCGTGTTGAAAGATGCAATCGCCATCCCCAAATTGCTCTTCAGCAGTGGAAAACAACAATTGCTTAAAACATCAGTGTAGGCCTGTGCTTTGATAGTGACACGCAAAACAACAAGGGGTGCAAGCCCCCTCTATGAAAAACACGATCGCACCGTGACACGACCGCCTCCGAAATTTACTGTTGGCGCTACACAAGCTGGCAGACGACGTTCACCGAGCATTCACCAGACCAACACCCTGCCTTCGGATCACCACATTGTGTACCGTGCTTCGTCACCCCACACAACGTTTTTCCACTGTTCAGTCGTCCAATGTTTAGGCTGCTTACACAAAGGAAGGCGGCGTTTGGTATTTACCGGCGTGATGTGTGGCTTATGAGCAGCCGCTCATGAAATCCAAGTTTTCTCATCTCCCGCCTAAATGTCGTAGTACTTGCAGTGGATCCTGACGCAGTTTGGAATTCCTGTGTGATGGTCTGGATAGATGTCTGCCTATTACACATTAGGACTCTCTTCAACTGTCGGCGGTCTCTGTCAGTCAACAGACGAGGTCGGCCTGTACACTTTTGTGCTGTACGTGTCCCTTCACGTATCCACTTCACTATCGCCTCGGAAACAGTGGACATAGGGATGTTCAGGCGTGTGGTAATCTCGCATACAGACGTATGACGCAACTTACACCCAATAACCTGACCACGTTCGAAGTCCGTGAGTTCTGCGAAGCGCCCCTTTCTGCTCTCTCACGATGTATAATGACTACTGACGTCGCTGGTAAGGAGTACCTGGCAGTAAGCTGCAACGCAATGCACCTAATATGAAAAAGTATGCTTTTGGGGCTGTCCGGATACTTTTGATCACATAGTGTACGTACAGAACAATAGTGGCCCTATCACACTTCCCTGAGGCTCTCCTGACGAACACTCACCGACGACCACAACATACCGGCTTCTATTATTTAAGAAGTCTTCGAGCCCTCACATGTGTGTCAACTTATTCCATATGCTCGCACCTTCGTCAACAGTCTGCAACGTGGCACCGTATCAGATGCTTTCTGGAAGTCTAGAAATATGGTATCTGCCTGTTGTCTTGCACCCGTAATTGGCAATATATCTTGTGAGAAAAGGGCAAGCTAAATTTCGCGCAAGCGACGTTTTACAAAACCACGCTGATTAATGGACGTATGTTTCTCACCTTCAAGAAAATTTATTACATTCGAACAGAGAATGTGTTCAAGGATTGGCAATTGAATCTCAATGTAGACAAGTGTATTGTTCTGCGAATACATAGAAAGGTAGCTCCCTTATCATTCAGCTACAATATAGCAGGTCAGCAAGTGGAAGCAGTTAATTCCATAAATTATCTGGGAGTACGCATTAGGAGTGATTTAAAATGGAATGATCATATAAAGTTGATCGTCGGTAAAGCAGATGCCAGACTGAGATTCATTGGACGAATCCTAAGGAAATGCAATCCGAAAACAAAGGAAGTAGTTTACAATACGCTTGTTCGCCCACTGCTTGATTACCGCTCCGTACCAGATAGGGTTGGTAGAAGAAATAGAGAAGATCTAACAGAGAGCAGCGAGCTTCGTTACAGGATCATTTAGTAATCGCGAAAGCGTTACGGAGATGATAGATAACCTCCAGTAGTAGACTCTGCAGGAGAGACGCTCAGTAGCTCGGTACGGGATTTTGTTGAAGTTTCGAGAACATACCTTCACCGAAGAGTCAAGCAGTATATTGCTCCCTCCTACGCATACCTCGCGAAGAGACCATGAGGATAAAACCAGAGAGATTAGAGCCCACACAGAGGCATACCGACAATCCTTCTTTCCACGAACAATACGAGAATGGAATAGAGGGGAGAACCGATAGAGGTACTCAAGGTACCCTCCGCCACACACCGTCAGGTGGCTTGCGGAGTATGGATGTGGATGTAGACGTAGATGTAGATTCTGCAGCAAACGTAAGTTAGGGAAACTGGTCTGTAATTTTGCGGGTCCGTTCTTTTGTCTTTCTTACATACAGCTGACACCTGCGCTTTTTCCCAGTCTCCTGGCACTTTGTGCTGGGCGAGAGATTCGCGATAGATAAGGGGCCGACACCGTAGAGTACTCTCTGTAAAATCGCACTGGGATTTCATCCAGACCTGGTGACTTATTTCCATTCTAATCTTGCAGTTGCTTCTCTACGGCAAGTGTACTTATCATTAAGTCGGCCATACAGGAGTCTAACCGGTAGTCAAAGCACGGTATGTTTGTAGGATTCTGCTGCATGAATGATTTCTTGAACGTGAAATTTAATACTTCGGCTTCATCGTACAATAATCACCAGCAGACCGCAGGCGACAACACTAGCAGCGGAGAGTGTACAGAACGTGTCGGGGGACGCAAATAGTGCTGTCGTTATCGTAATTTAGAGACGCAGCGATTTATGTGACTTCGAACCGGGCATGATCATTGACTTTCGGGCCAAGGGTCGAAGCATATACGAAACGGTTAAGTCTGTAAATGCTTCACACGCTGCCTTGGTTAAAGTAAACCGTGTATGGCAAAATGGGGATATCCAAAACCGGCGCTCAGGCAGCTGCGGTACACGACGGTCCGTAGACGACAGAGGTGAATGACTGCTATGGAAATGTGTACGGGAGAATATACGTGGAACTGTTGACCAACTCAGCGTCCAGATGATGCAAGAGGCTACCAACATTGTCTCCTCAACGACCATTCAGCGAATGTTGCTGCGTATAGTCCTCTGCAGAAGTCGCCTGGCTTATGTATCCATTGTGACTGCTGTTCGAAGGCGACTTTGGCAAGAATTTGGACTTCAGTACCGAAACTGGACGTTCACTGAGTGACGACAGGAGGGCTTTTCAGATGAATTATCTTTTATGTCCCATCGGACTGAAAGCAAACATACTGCAACACTTGTCGGACGGGTCCAAACCGGTGAAGGGAGCGTTATGTTCGGGTGAATGTGTTCAAGACACCCCTGGGTGATCACGTCAACCTAGAAGTCACAGTGGATTATGGGCTCGCCCAAGGGAGCATGTTGGAGCCAATCCTATTCAACATATATACAAATGACCAACCAGCTCCAGACAAAACCGAAACTTTTGTATATTCAGACGACCTGGCAATAACAGTTCAAGTCAACAGGTTTGAAGACATCGAGGAGAAACTAGGAACCGGCCTTTCTACAACGTCAACCTACTACAAAAAGAATCCTCTAAAACCCAATCCCTCCAAAACTCAAGTGAGTGCATCCCATCTGAACTCGAGGCTCAATGTTACCTGGGATGGGACATTACTAGGACACACTGATACTCCCACCTACCTTGGAGTCGTGCTGGACAGAACATTGATATGCAGGTATCATTGCGAAAAAACATGCAAAAAAGAAGAAGCACGAAATTCCCTAATAAGAATTTTGTCCAGTAGCAAATGGGTTGCCAAACCTACCGTGGTCAGAACTTCAGCTCTAGCTTTGTGCTTCTCAACCTCCGAATATGCCTGCCCGGTATGGTGCAGATCCGCCCACGCAAAAAAGGTAGGTATTAGCTTGAAGGAAACATGCGGGATAGTGACAGGCTGCATGAAACCAACCCCCATAGAAAATCCTCACAGGGCCGCAGGATCAACAAACCCTGACTCACGTAGGAAAGCCGATGAACATACCGAGAAGCTAAAACAAATCTTTTATGCCCGTCACTCAATATTTGGCGTAGAGTGTGGCCCCAGCAGATTCAAATCCAGACGCCGTTTCCTAAGTTGCGCCTTAGATGAGCCCCCCCCCCCCCCCCCACACCTACTATCCGCTGAGAGAGGACCCACCAAGCGGCGTTTCTGGTGATTGGATAACCTGGAGAATACTTAACCACATTAGAACTGGGGTGGCTCCTGTGAAATCTAATCTGGTCAAATGGGGTTTGTTGGACGAAAATGACGACAAATGCGACTGCGACACTCGACAGGACATGGAACATCTCCTACAATGCCCTGCCCGCCCCCACAGATGCACCCTCAACCGTCTATGGCTGGCTAAAGAAGAAGCATTGGACATTGCGCAATACTGGGCAAACAAATTGTAGTTTCCGGACACGAAAAAGTAAAATAAAGTCACAGACGATCAACAGAAGAATGTACCTATCCTTAGGGATCATGTCGAGCCTCCCCCCCCCTCCCCGATGCAGATTGTTCTTTCTCAGTACGATGGCATCTACTACCAGGACAATGGAACTTGTCACACTGATCGCAGTGTACGTGCGTGGTCCGAAGAGCACCAGGGTGCTTTTGTTATGGCTCCTGGTCACCAAACTCTCCGGCATTAAATCCAATCGAGAATATGTGGGGCCACTTCAATCGGTCTGTTCGCGCCATGGAACCTCAACCGTGAAACCAAGCACAGCTGGCCAGGGACTGGAGTCGGCATGGCTTCACATCCCTGTCGATACCCTGCAGAAGCTGATTGACTTTCTTTTTGAACGTCCGTGCTGCAGGAGGTGGTTAATCAGGCATTTGACAGGTGGCCACATCAATGTGAGATTGCACAGCCAGACTACATTAATATAAGCTAATTATTGTGTGATATAATTAGTCTAGAAGGTAAATTAGTCTGACTGTGTCATTACTATAAAGATTAAAAATTTTTACTATGCAGCATAAGTCACTTAAGACGTACACCCCTTTTCGCGAATGATGCTGTAGCATAAAGAGAAGTTGCAGCATTAGAAAATTGTAGCGAATTGCAGGAAGATCTGCAGTGGATAGGCACTTAGTGCAGGGAGTGTCAACTGACCTTTAACATAGACGAATGTAATGTATTGCGATTACATAGAAAGAAGGATCCTTTATTGTATGATTATATGATAGCGGAACGAACACTGGTAGCAGTTACTTCTGAAAATATCTGGGAGTATGCGTGCACAAGGATTTGAAGTGGAATGATCATATAAAATTAATTGTTGGTAAGGCGGGTACCAGGTTGAGATTCATTGGGAGAGTCCTTCGAAAATTTAGTCCATCAACAAAGGAGGTGGCTTACAAAACACTCGTTCGACATATACTTGAGTATTGCTCATCAGTGTGGGATCCGTACCAGATCGGGTTGACGGAGGAGATAGAGAAGATTCTAAGAAGAGGGGCGCGTTTTGTCACAGAGTTATTTGGTAAGAGTGATAGCATTACGGAGATGTTTAGCAAACTCAAGTGGCAGACTCTGCAAGAGAGGCGCTCTACATCGCGGTGTAGCTCGCTGTCCAGCTTTAGAGAGGGTGCGTTTCTGGATGAGGTATCGAATATATTGCTTCCCCCTACTTATATTTCCCGAGGAGATCACGACTGTAAAATTAGATAGATTCGAGCGCGCACGAAAGCTTTCCGGCAGTCGTTCTTCCCGCGAACCATACGTGACTGGAACAGGAAAGGGAGGTAATGACAGTGGCACGTAAAGTGCCCTCCGCCACACACCGTTGGGTGGCTTGCGGAGTATAAATGTAGATGTAGAAGTAGATATAGATGTACTTCGGGAACATTTCAGATATCGAAACAGCATACTTTTCACAACCGCGTACAGTAGCTCTAGGAAAGACAATTATAGTGAAACAGCGTTTGTAGATATTGCCGTCAAAATTTTTGCAAAGGAATCCGCGAAATGTACTGAAATTGGAAATCAATGAGGCCAGAGTTAGCTATTGCGATGTTAACATGGTCAAGCAGAGTTCTCATGCGAGGCTATGTCGTTATACACATCAAGATAGGCCTATGCTACTACGGGAAAATCTCGTTTCATATACGACGTAGATAAAGGATCAGATACGATGTTTGTATGTAGAACTACGGCACATGCTAGCTTCTGGCGCATCAGATGGGGCTTCAGAAAAATATCTCAAATGTGTACACGTTTCCAGGTTTTTATAGAAATCACTTTAGTTTCGTCAGGCTGTTTCCCATGTAAACCCTTCCCGTTGCTGCTTACTAGTCAAAGCCGAAACAGAACCGTCGGTCGTTCATACTTCATAATGATAAACAGGGCTGTTCTCTGAAAACGACCTATTGTGTTAACACTCT
This sequence comes from Schistocerca gregaria, assembly GCF_023897955.1. Classification (NCBI taxonomy): domain Eukaryota; kingdom Metazoa; phylum Arthropoda; class Insecta; order Orthoptera; family Acrididae; genus Schistocerca; species Schistocerca gregaria. Next base: position 206,628,389 of record NC_064921.1, read on the forward strand.
TCCATATGAAAAGAAAACTGACCTGCGTTTGTCTGGAGAAGCCTGAATAGGTCTTAAACCTATAAGACTAAAGGGAGAAAATGTAACATTGTTACTAAACCGTCGTAAATTTTATTACTCCACAGTTTATTCAAAGGAAGTCATAATTTATTGTTTTATGCTACTTAATTAGAACTGTACGTCTCCCGTAGTATGTCGCATACAAAACGCCCTGTTGTATACCCTGTACTGACGTTACTAGATTGGCGGGAACCGCGAATTGGTACCGTCAAAATGGTTCAAATGGCTCTGAGCACTATGGGACTTAACATCTGAGGTCATCAGTCCCCTAGACTTAGAACTACTTAAACCTAACTAACCTAAGGACATCACACACATCTATGCCCGAGGCAGGATTCGAACCTGCGACTATAGTAGCAGCGTGGTTCCGGACCGAAGCGCCTAGAACCGCTCGGACACAGTGGTCGTCAGGTACCGTCATCAAACGTAAAGTTCATAATTGTTTAGTAATGAAGGGTTGAAGGTTAAACACCTGCTGTTGGAAAATTGTCTGCAGGTGCTAATCAAAACTCTGATTATACGGAATATACTTTAAATTAACTAAATATTTCATTCAGAATGAGTGATGACACGGCATTCATAGTAAAAATACTTTTCGTAACGAACATAGTTTTATACTTCACTTTTGCAACAGCAGTTTGAGAGATAGATGAACAGATGAAAGTTCATTGGATGGTTTGTCGTTGCATGCTGTGGAGATTCGACGGTGCATATCGTCTGGCGCAGTTCGGGCTTTATTCTAGATTGCATCTTTCAGAGCTCCCCATAGCAAGAAATCAATCTCATTGGAACCACACACACTGTCGGTTATCCATTAGTACCTCTTCTAGAAGACGGATAGAATATTTGTAACATAGTCTGCATGGGTATTTCTACTTAACACTACTGGGATGAATCAAGGACCCACAATGGAGTTTCCTTTGTCACCACTCGGTACGTTTACGTTCCAGATTCGTCGGTATTGTAGCTGACGAAGGAAGCGTTCATTTTCAGCTGCACAGAAGCGTATGTTAGGTAAATTCACATTAACGTGGTTTTTAGACGTTGCTTCTTTGGTAAGGAGCACATACTGCAAAAATTTAGTGTCGTGGCCCAGACGAAGCAGACAAAACCAACAAAATTAGGTAGGTGAAAGTGGTGTTGGATAAAAGTGACAATCTCTGTCGGCCCATTATGGACAGAAGGCATTGGCTGGTACGTACTTGTCAGTTCAATAAACTTTGCCGACATTAGTATATTTTAGGTTATTTTATTTTTTTTTTTCGAAGGCAACCAGTTTCGGCAATTCATTTTGCCATCATCAGGGCCCATAGGCTTTTTTCTAATCAACGAGTTTATCGTGTAGCGCCATAAAAATGGATACCGTGAATCCCAATCGTTGTGCAACTGATTCATTTGCGTGGATTCTTGGCGCGGTCGTGAGTTTGAATTCGCGCGAAGTCACGGAAACTCTGTGGCAAGGACGAAATGAAAGTTACCTTATCATGTTGCTCTGGCTAGGACCACCACTGGAAAGTACTGTTGTTAAGGATACTTTACAGGATTATGGTAGGAATCATCAGAGCGAGGATGGCCGAAATCGAGCGAATCAAAATGACGACGTGAGCCAGTGTCTCAAGCACTGATAAATAACTCTTCAGCACTATGGAATATTACCGCGTTAATCACCCGAACAAGTAAAGCTCATTCTCACTTCTATTGGCAAGCGGGAACGCATGTTAATGCACATCCACAAAAGGAACGCCGTACCAGGAATTGGCGTGATTTGGAAAATGAAACAATACAAACCGACCGCTACGGTCGCCTGTTCGAATCCTGCCTCGGGCGTGGATGTGTGTGATGTCCTTAGTTTAGTTAGGTTTAAGTCGATCTAAGTTCTAGAGGACTGATGACCTCAGAAGTTAAGTCCCATAGTGCTCAGAGTCATTTGAACCATTTTTTGAACTATACAAACAAAGAAAATCGGGATCAAATGAGCTCACTATGGCTCGATTATAATTGATCTGATTTTGAGGTGCTAGTACCACGGCGTTTGACCTAGCTGTGTGCTGACTAGCTGTATGAAGTGCCACATGGACTGACTGCTTGCTGCATTCCACGTCAGAGCCTACCAGTGCCTCGTCTCCAAACGATGAAAGCGTCGCCTGTTCATTGCTCTTTGCTTGGCGGTCAAAGTCAGGCATCGTCAAGTCGCACGAACAAAGCAAATGCCCAACTTCGCAAATCCTACGAGCTTTAGAAAGGTATGCCTGCATAATGACAGTCAATATCAACAGGCAGAGAGACAGAAAGATGTATTTATAAATGCAGCTGGCCAGCAAAAGAATAGTCTGCTGCAGCGATGAGCCGGCCGCGGTGGTCTCGTGGTTCTAGGCGCTCAGTCCCGAACCGCGCGACTGCTACGGTCGCAGGTTCGAATCCTGCCTCGGGCATGGATGTGTGTGATGTCCTTAGGTTAGTTAGGTTTAAGTAGTTCTGAGTTCTAGGGGACTGATGACCACAGATGTTAAGTTCCATAGTGCTCATAGCCATTTGAACCATTTTTTTTGCAGCGATGAATGAAAGGCTGTAAAGTAATTAAAGTTAAGGCAACTGATGACTAGCAGTTCAATTTCGTACTCAACTTGAAATATTTCTGGATGTAACAATTAGCAGCAAATATTCATCTCCGTTTCTCGGTGATCTCCAATGTTGTAGACGCTGTAAAAGAATTTACTAGTATCCGCTGTACCAAAATTTTCTGCAACTTGCTGAATTCTTGGCAGTGTAGCTAGTGACTTGGTAGTGCCAAGAGCAACTTCCTGATATTCAGGTTGCTGCGACGTTCCACTTTCAAACTGTAACAAAGCTGGCTGAGAAAAAATGTCGAGAAACTGAGACTGATGGCTGATTTGGAACACCTTAGATATTATTTTAACAATTACTATGTCATACATTATTAGAATCAAAAAAGTCTACAGATTACAATAAAAGATATTCCGATTATCTTGTTCTTCAAACAAATCAAATTTTTTATATCGTCTCTGGCTAAAAATAGCTAATTCCTGTAAGAAATAACGATTTTTGTTTGCTTGCTTGGCGTTGTCCAGCTCTTTGAAAAATACTTGCTAGCTCTTATTTCTGTGACTAACTATCCTTCCTTATGTCACGTAATCACATTAATCTATATGCAGAGATGTAGAGCGCGTCGTCTGTCTGTCAGACGCGTAAATTCGGTAGCATGAATTTTCGTAAAGCATGAGAAGAAGATTAAGAGATGAATGACTTGTCGACATTTATGAGAATCCTTCCCTGTTCGAACTATTTGTATGTTACGCTCTGAGGCAGGGATACTGAACGCCTAACCTTCTCCAAAAGCAAATGTAGGAAACCACTTTAAAAGACACCCATGACGTCCTGTATACTGGACCGATGTCTGTAAATGTGGGTGTCTAAATTCGATCGTCACACCGAGCGAGGTGGTGCAGTGTTCGGCACACTGGACCCGGTGTCGGGACGAAGGCGGTTCAAATACGACTGCTGCCATCCAGATGTAGGTAAACCGTGATATCCCTAATTCGCTTCAGGCAAACGCCGGGATGATTCCTTTGAAAGGACACGCCCGATTTCCTTCCCTGTCCTTTCTTAATCCGACTTAATGACGGCGGGATGTTAAACCCTAAGTTTCATTCTTCTTTCTTTCGTTCGTCGTGATTAATTTGTTTACAGGGATGGGAAAAACCGACCAGTTAAAACCGATACCGGTATTTTAGTTCTGAATAATAAGTATTTTTCGGTATTCGTTTCGTCGCTGTTTTAATAGGTATTTTTATTTCTTACTAACAACCGAGTAAAAAAGCTGAAATACACACATCAAAAAAAAAAAAAATGTTTTGCATCACACGGGTTCCCAGAACTCCTGAAGATAGATATTGACTGTCGATACTATATTACAGACACAGTCCCTTTGACTGTTCAGAGATGTCACTAAACCCGCCCAAAGATGTAAACAACCATGCATGAGCAGCGCCTATTAGACGAAGGGGGTCCGACAACCGATCTGTTCCAGTCATTCCACCAGGCAGGAGGTACACGGCTCGTGTTGACTGTAGTTCAACCATGCGTAGACGCTCAATACCGTGGTTCGATCGCGTCCACATTGTTTCTTCGTGCCAGGAAGGGGTCTCAACAAGGGAAGTGGTGTCCAGGCGACTCGGAGTGAACCAATGTGATGCTGCTCGTACATGGAGGAAATGCAAAGAGACAGGAGCTGTCGATAGCATGCCTCGCTCAGGCCGCCCAAGGGCTGCTACTGCAGTGGATGACAGGTACCCACGGATTATGGCTTGTAGGAACCCTGACAGGAGCGCCGCCGTGTTGAATAATGCTTTTCGTGTAGCCACAGGACGTCTTGTTAAGACTCAAAGTGTCCGCAATTCGCTGCATGATGCTCAGCTTCACTCCCGACGTCTATGGCGAGGTCCATCTTTGCAACCACGACATCATGCAGTGCGGTACAGATGGGCCCAACAAAATGCCGAATGTACCGCTCAGGATTGGCATCACGTTGTCTTTACTAATGCGTGTCGCATATGTCTTCAACCAGACAATCGTCAGAGACGGGTTTGGAGGCAAACAGGTTAGACTGAACGCATTAGACACACTATCCAGCGCGTGCAGCAAGGTGGAGGTTCCCTTCTGTTTTGGGGTGACATAATGTGGGGCCGACGTACGCCGCTGGTGCTGAGAGAAGGCGTCGTAACGGCTATACAATACGTGAATGCCATCCTACGTCCGATAGTGCAATCATATCGGCAGCATAATGCTGAGGCATTAATCTTCATGGACGACAATTCGCGCCCTCATCGTGCACATCTCGTGAATGACTTCCTTCAGGATAACGAAATCGCTCTACTAGAGTGGCCAGCATGTTCTCCAGACATGAACCCCACCAAACATGCCTGGGATAGATTGAAAAAGCTGTTTATGGACGACGTGACCCACCAACCACTCTGAGGGATCTGCTCCGAATCGCCGTTGAGCAGTGGGAAAATCTGGACCAACAGTGCGTTGATGAACTTGTGGATAGTATGTCACGACGAATGCAGACATGTATCAGTGCAAGAGGACATGCTACTGGGTATTAGATGTACCGGTGCGTATAGCAATCTGGACCACGACTTGTTCAAAAATGTTCAAATGTGTGTGAAATCTTGTGGGACTTCACTGGTAAGGTCATCAGTCCCTATGCTTACACACTACTTAACCTAAATTAGCCTAAGGACAAACACACACACCCATGCCCGAGGGAGGACTCTAACCTCTGCCGGGATCAGCCGCACAGTCCATAACTGAAGCGCCTTAGACCGCTCGGCGACCACGACTTCTGAAGGTCACGTTGTATGGTGATACAACATGCAATGTGTGGTTTTCATGAGCAATAAAAAGGGCGGAAATGATGTTTATGTCGATCTTTATTCCAGTTTACTGTACAGGTTCCGAAACTCTCGGAACCGAGGTCATGAAAACTTTTTTTGATGTGTGTATCCTTTATTAATAGCAGCAGCGCTAAAATATTTCGTTTTTAAATTAACCTTTTTTTTAAAAAAAAGAAGTAGTTTTTATTAGCAAAATTTGCGTTGGTTTGAATTATTGTATTATTACAGAAAACAGGAAACGCGAACAGTGCTATTTTAATAACGATGCCTTCCGCCTCTCGTCGCGGAGTGGTCAGCCCGACGGAATGTCATACCTAACGCCCGACGGAATGTCATACCTAACGGCCCGGGCTCGATTCCCGGGTGGGTCGGATATTTTCTCCGCTCAGGGACTGGGTGTTGTGTTGTCCTAATCATCATCATTTCATCCCCATCGACACGCAAGTCGCCGAAGTGGCGTCAACTCTAAAGACTTGCACCAGGCGAACGGCCTACATGACGGGGGGCCCTAGCTACGTGGCGTTTCCACTTATAACAATTCAAACAGAAACGAGCAACAAACACATGGAATAAAAATTAGTACAGCACTACTGAGACAATAATGTCTCTGTTGCTGATTGTCGTGGCTTAAGATACTCGTGTACGAGCAGTAGGCAAGACTTGCACCCATCTGGTCTGTAAAGTATTTTCTCGCTGTTACGCCGGGCATCCATTGTATGGCAGAATGGTACCAACCCTAGTCTGGAAATATTTTTACAAATTTAAGTAGCAATGCTTCCTTTACTTCAAAAGATTAAAGATTTGTCTACCATTTCTATGAAATAATGAAAGTGAAAGAAAATTATGGTAACATTAATAAATCAAAAACTTAACAAGAATAAAAACATCACCTAACACTTCCGGGCTGAGATGCCGAGGTCCATACATAAAACTCTCCCCCGACGTTTCGCCTTCGACTGCGGAAGGCATCCTCCGAGGACAAGAGTTAGCGGTACGCCGATTGTCCTCGGAGGATGCCTTCCGCAGTCGAAGGCGAAACGTCGGGGGAGAGTCTTATGTGTGGACCACGGCATCTCAGCCCGGAAGTGTTACGTGATGACAACACCTGCCGTGAATACCTCCATTCTATGATCAAGAATAAAAACAGAAAATAGCTGATCTGCTGCCTGTGTCTACGTAAATGCCTTTATCTGCTTGCAGCCATTGGAAACGAGCATATCAACCCGAAAAACAGAGTCCTTCAACCTCCGTTATAATCCTTTAACACTGACTATTCGTAATGCCAAAACTGCGGTGTGATCTCCGATTACAATATGATTTTTGAGCAGAGTTTCAAGTAATAAAATCAGTGGGATATTACTGGTAATTTTTCGTAGTATTCAACCACCTATCACTTTTCGAGAAAAGCAGAAAATGGTGTATCGACTAACTTTGCTGTAATTTGCCTAATTATTTAAATATTTTGATTCTATGTATCTTGAAACTGAGTCACAATTTCTTAATTTTTTTCGTTTTCTAAGTTTATTACATGAAATAATAGGAATAAAAAACCGAAAATCGGTTATTTCAGGAACCGGTTCTCTTGAACGACTTTAACAGCTGGAAGACGTGTATATTTCTATTGTCTATTGTCAAACCACAATTTATGGAAGATGTTTATATTTTATTAATAGTATTAAGAAGAAGTAGTTAAAATTTGTCATTTTGGAAACAATTGTGGTAGCAGGGAATGTCTGCACCAAAGTATTGTTGGCGGGGGAGACCGCACATTGACATAATTTTAAAAAGGGCGGGAGAGACAGCGTATGGATACATTGTAAGAAAAGAGCGGGAAAGACAGCGCATTGATACATTTTGTAATGGTAGCAGGGATTGCCTGCACCAGAAAGCATTTTTGGCAGGAGAGACCGCACTTCAGCGTTCGTAGGAAGTCAGTAGTAAGCGAGATGTGAAGCGAGTCGGTAACAGGTCTCAAGCGAGAGGTTGAGAGGAGCGGTGTGCCTGCCAGCCACCAGCTATGTACAAAGACATCAGCCTTTTTTTTTTTTTTTTTAAGTAACTGAGTACTACAGAAGGTATGTTTGCGCAATGCTAGTTGTAAGATTATTGTAAAAAGTAAGTCCCATTTGAACGTTTGTAAAATCATTTCATTACCAACAGTAAATATTTGAAGAATCGTTTTCAGAATATAATTAATTTTTGCCAGCAATATTGCATTATTGATTATAATCCATCCCAAAAACCGTCAGCGTAAAACGTTGCAAAATTTTCTTGGTATCATATGAATTACGTAACTTCAGTCAAATTACTTAAAGAATAACGTCAGCTTTGCTATAAATGAATAACGTCAACTTTGGTAATAAATCCAGCCACTTACTATGAGAGCCCACCAGCAGCTAACAGAGTATAGTAAAACAGAATAAGTATATTCATGTCGCAGTTCGATGTAGCGGTCAGATGGCGATCCAGTAACAGTAAAAAAGGTGAGGAACAGTTTTGGGTTATTGCAGGTAACGACTGAGGGCCACGACGACGACACATTCTATGTTTCGTCGAAATAATTAGCAAATCACTTTTAATAAGCAGCAGTTAAATTTGTATGCGAAGATTGCACTCATTATTAATGAGAAAGAGAATTAATTTCAAAGGGAACATTTCATTTGTTATTATTAAGCAAGAGATAGAAATCATAAGAGAAGGTTTCATAGGTTATTGTAGAAGGGAAGGTCGCGTAACAAAAGAGATATAGAGGAGACGGGAAAGTTTCACTGTCAGATTAAAGTGGAGTTGAAAAAACCAATAAAACAGAAAACTGTTTGTTTCAGCGATAACCACCATCTCTACTTCCTTATGTCTGAAGTCACATTCACATGAACAAGACCATGTAAGGTTTAAAATTACACAGCAGTAGATTTCTGTGCAGTTTTTCATCTGCATGGGAAAATGTTGATGATTAAAAACGTCATAATGGCGTGATGGTAACGTCAGATATAGATGGCAAAAGTCCAGTTAAGTACAAATCTTTAATGAGAAGTCAGCGGTACTAGGATGTGTTGCATGATTTAGGTTCCTGGTATGAGGCACATTTCCCAAATCATATGTAGCAACGAGTTTTGCAGATCGTCCACTGTTGTAACAGAACATTCCATATATATTTTACCGAGTTTGAAAACACTGCAGGCCAATGAACGGTATTCTTTCCCCTACCGCAATGAGCCTCATACCTCTACCGATCTGTTGAGCTATCCGTGCTGCACAACGGCTTCGGACACCCCTAATGGAAATGATAGGAACTGGAGGGCTTGTAACCAGCTGCCTTATTCGTCACAAGAAATGTAGCCAAGGGTTACTGCACAAAATCATAGATGGTATCCCGTTGCGAAATGTTTACCGTCTTCTCTTGCATTTAGTTTGTATTAGATCATCTATTATGTCTACAGTGCTAACACAACGCTATTAAGGTGTGTGGTATTTCGAATGATACGAATATTTCGATTCGTCATGCTTGTCTGCGACTTTACTATCAATGACTAAGCTGCTTATTTTAACATGTACTAGGTCTACTGAAACTCAGTGAAACCTGCTCTAAGCCACCCTTCCCAATCTGATGCGCCCAAACGGGAGATTTTGGTTGCGATGAGCTGCAACACGTGGCACCACATTGTTTGGGACGTGTCTGTGGAGAGGGGGTGGTGGTCATTTTGCCCCGCCCCTCGGCCAGACACACGCTGGTAATCAGCGGGCATTATAACATAGCACCCCGGGGCTTATTGTCGGCTGCAGCGCTTTTGACGTTTCGCCACCCTCCGACAAAGGATCTAGTGTGTATTGTGACCTCAACTCCCTTGACTGTACGTGTACTCTATGGCAAAGTGTAGTCTCCTTTTCTTCAAGTCTTCTTTCTTTTCTACGTGAATTCCCGTGCTTAGGATACTGACAGAGAAACAGCTTTTCACATCTGTTTTTCACTTTTTGATATAATGGTATACGTTTGTAACTGATCTTTCGAAGTATATGCAGCAGGAACCTATGAGCTATGACGTTTTTGTGCAACGGATGTCGGCAATAATTCTCGTGTCGAATGAGCAATTGGTTACAGAATCAGTCTTCACTTCATAAATTTTAGACGTAAACTAAAACCTGCACGTCTTGTCAATGGGAAGGTAATACCAAAAGACAAACTATCGTGGGCCGTGCCTCTCATTAAGTGTAACTATACAAGACATGTAAACGATCTGACTTATAAATCGAGTGGCTCTCTGACAATAGTCGTGGACTCCATAATTGTAAACGAGAAGGTGCAAATTCTCTAGTTTATTTTTTTATTCGTGAAAAGTGATGTAATCTCTGTTTTCATGCGATGTGCTGTATTTCGCATGTGCATACTCGATAATTTTCAAATACTAATTTTCGACGCTCGATATGTTACTCCACAGAGGTTCTGAGTAAAAGCACTATGATCCTTGGTTGCTGGCAGCACTGTCTTTGCAGTAGGCACACTTAGAGTAGCTAGTGAAAGCAGTGTCGGTAGTTTGTGGGAAAAGTCACAAAACAGGGAGTATCTGACAAGCACAACAACGACTAAAATTCATGTTTTGCATTGACGACTTTTTAGGGTCTGCTTGAATATATTACGGAAAATTTGAAGATATGTCACTATGATCACTTCCAAATTATACAGGGTGACACAGAAAAACCAAAACATTTCCACAATCCAATGAAACCAGAAGTGATGAAGGAAAGAAATTGCGTTCATAGTAATTGAAATCTTAAAAATTTGCCATTTACGAAACATTGAGGGCATTTGTCATTTTTTAAAAAATTACGTCCTTTACATGGAGTTCTCCTGTACGAATATATTAGTGAAATCATCTCTTTGAGATTCCTCATTGACCTCTGCAACATCTCAGCTGGGTACTGTGAACTGCATCCCGAATTCTCAGTTTTAACTCATTTAGGGTTCCTGGTCGAGTTGTGTAGACTTTGCTCTTGGACGTAGCCTCACAAGAAAATATCACAAACAGATAAATTTGCCGATGTAGTGGGCCAGGGAATGTTACCGAATCGCGAAATCACACGGTCGCCAAACAATTCTCGCTCATATCACATTGATTGCCGAGCAGTGTGTGATGTCGATCCGTCGTGTTGAAACCAGGCTTCTTGAACGTTAGGAAGGTTGTCTAATGCAGGCATAAAGAAAGTTTGTAACATCTCCATGTAACGATCGGCATTGACAGTTATTGTGTTTCCCTGTTCATTTGCGAGAAAATACGGTCCGATAATCCCATGAGATGAAACACCGCACCATACGGTCACTTTACTACCGTGAAATGGGCGCTCATGAACTTCATTAGGATTTGTGTTTGCCCAGTAACGGTAGTTCTGTTTATTCACATAACCTGTGAGATGAAAATGTGTCTCATCTGACATCCAAAACTTGTTTAGAAATTCATCGTCAGTGATTACTTTTGTTCACAGAATCCTAATCGTAACAGGTAATCGTTTTCCTTCAATTGTTGCCCCATCCGTAGTTTGTACGGATGAAATTTTAGATCAAGATAAAGAATTCCGCAAACAATCTCCCAGGGCATTCCAATCACCGCTGCTTGCTTACGAATTGAACGCCATGGGCTCTGTAAGAAAGACTTGCGTACATCATCAATGTTCGCTGGAGAACGCACTCTGCTTGGTCGGCCTGTTGGTTTCTTCTTGAGGGCAGATCCAGTCTCTTCAAAGTTATTAATCCAACATATTATAGCGTATTTCGACGGAACGGTACCACGACGTCCTAAATTATAAAAACGTCGAAACTCCCTATGCGCCGCTACCAAACTATCATTGTTTTTATAAAACATTTTTATGGCTAACGCACGCTGTTTTTTTTCCGTTCCACTGATCCATGACTACTGTAATGGCGGACTGTTTACTCCCTAACTGTCACAAACCCGCAGTGCTGCCACCTGCCCATGGCTCCCACTACTCATTTCAATCATTCCCATTATTCTGTGTCACCCCGTACTCTATATTCGGTACTTCCATAATACTTTTGCAATAATGTAGAGAGGCATACGGGGGAAATATGTGCCCCAAATACCTCTCTTGTGACTGGGTTCTTTAGTGCGTGAGCGGAAAGAGTTCTAATTTTACATTGTAAGATTTGACTAAGCCTTATTTCAGCGTATTGTTGACGCTAACACTCATCCTACATACCATCAGTAATCAGTAAGAGCTTTATTGATTAAATGAACGTAATTCCTTCCTGTGCTGCACCACCTATGAAGCAAGAGCAACTTGCGCCGTGAACTCCCTCCCTCGTTCTAATCTAAAGAGCAAAACAAGTGAACAAGCTACAACAATGAGTCTTCTAGAATGCAGTGTACTGTTACACAGTTTACTTGCAGTGTTGAGTTACTTTCACTTCAGTGTTTTCTCCAATTGTGTCTGTGTACAAAACTGCGCATTTTGCTGGTGTTTCGCGATATGGCCTGGTTCTAAATACGAACAACATTACAGAGACAAGTTTTGAAATCCTATCCTCAGTTTAAAGTATGGTTATAAAAATAGCACTTCAAGTGCCTACTGTACCTACTGCAAGTGCAAAATTAACAGACATTAAAAAGCTTGTTAAAACACAGAAATACAGTAAATTTTCGGTTCCTTTCGAACTTTCTCGACAACGGAAGCTCTTGTTTAAAAGCGAGACTAAAACAAATTCCAATAAATTATCGGAAACAGGGATCTCCATGTTCATTGCTGAACAAACTTCATTTCTTTCGTGTGGTCATTCGTGTGGTCACTTGTCAGAATTATCTAAAAAATAGTTTTCAGATAGTAGATGTGTGAGAGAAGTCTAGTACCGCAGAAATAAGCGCAGAGAAATTGTAAATGTGTTAGCTCCACACTTTCCGGAAATGTTGAGTCAAAATATTGGTGACAATGGATTCAGCTTAATGTTAGATGAGTCAACAGATATATCCGGTACAAAATTACTCGGTATTTGTAAACGCTATTTCAACGCCTCAATGCAAAAAAAAAAATTGTGCTCACGTTCTTGGGTTTGGTGGAATTAGAATCTGGCACAGCTGGAGCCAGTTTTAAGTCAATGAAGTATCATAAACTTAACATAGAAAATATGTTTGGGGTCGTGGACAACAATTTTTCTGTAAACACAGGAATAAACGATAGTGTATATGAGAGGCTGAAACGAGATTTAAACTTACCACACCTGATTATGATGCATTGGGTTATCATTCATTGCGGTTAGGAATCTCTCATGCGACAGAAAAGACATAGCCAATAAATATCAACTTGTTGGTTCGAGAAACCTACAGCTGGTTTTCGCATTCTTCTAAGCGCCTAGCAATGTACAGGGAAATTTACAAAACATTAAATGAACTATAAGAACCTTTGAAAATTCTAGTTGTGTGTGAGACGCGATGGCTTTCTATTGAGCCGGTTGTTACAAGAATGTTAAATCACAGTGGGAAGAAACGAAACTTCACTTTCAAATTTTCAGACCTAAAGAAAATTGTTACACAGCAGAAATGCTGTACAAAATGTATTGCAATTGTGTAAATAAGTTATATTTGTATTTTTTAAGCCCAATAGCACAGTAAATGCAAAAGACAACCAAGACATTCGAAAGTGAGAACGTTGACCCTACAAAATTACTTGAGAGTTTGACAACTCTCATCTAGTCAGTAAGTAGGAGAATTATAATATCCACTGCGAAAGTAGATATCCTGACAACTGATACTGATTCTTATGCAGATCTTAAACCATATATGGGGTATGAATTTGAGAAAATATTTCAGAAATTAAACTCAGTAGTGAAACTGGAAACCTCCATCGTAAACGGGGCACAGATTTCACACTGAAACTCACTAAAAAAGAAAGAAAGAAAGTTCCTAATAACATTACCATCCCGAAAAAAATTAACATATTCTCTGCAAACGAGGTTCTCAAGTCTCTTATGGGAACGATTACTGAATTACATGAAACTTTTGGTTATACTGACTTCGACGTAGTTGAGTCCATCATTAGTCAGTGGCAATATATCAGTTACAGAAACCTGACTCTGTGTTGAAGTTGACAGCTACAATGTCAATTTACAACAGACAGTCTGCTCCTGATAATGGCACAACCGAACCTAATCAGTAAGCTTCAAGAATGGAGGACTATTGAAGTGAGGAGGAGAACGTAATGTAAATTCAAGTTTTGAAAAACACTTTATTTTAGGTAGTATCTCAGTTCAAATTTACTGCATCTACTCTTTCCTCTGTTGGATAAATAGTGTGTGCGTACTAATATCTTCTGTCCAATGTGAAAGTCACGGCGTGTACAAACCTGTTTTTGCTGTCTTCTCCGGCGCTCTGCGGCACGTTTGATGTTGTTGAGCGCAATCTCAATTATTTCATGGTGGCGTAGCCGACGAGATGTAGGAAAGGATACTAATTCTTTAACTTTGTTAGGTGGTTCAACATTTTTCAATATAACAGTCGGAGATAGCATAGTAGATTCATCTGGTATGGAGGTAATTACATCCTGGAATGAGAGTATGTGTGTATCCCAATCAATATGTCTTTTATGGGAGTATATTCTACACAGTTTACCAATTTCTTTCATCAGTCGTTCAGAAGGGTTCGAAGAAGCGTGATACCTGGATATATAGATCTGAGAAATGTTTCTAGCTCGTAACATACGCGTTCATATAGCAGATCGAAATTGCGGTCCATTGTCGGAAATCACTTTCAATACATGCCCTACATGAAATAAAAAATCTTTTACAAATGCATTCGAAATAGTTTTGGCAGTAGCTTTGCGTAACGGAGTGAAAGTAACAAATTTCGAAGTGAGTCCAACAGCGACAAAGATGTAACAAAAACCTCGTTAGGTCTGGGAATCGGACCAAAAATGTCTACAGCGGCCATGTGTCTCAATTTAACAGGTACAATGGGATGTAACGGAGGAATATGAGAAGTCGTGTCTGATTTAGCTTTCTGGCAATGAGTATACCAAATTAATTTGTTAACAAGTTCGTCAGTAATGCATAATAACCAGTTGTTGCCGTCAGGGTGAGAGCGGCGGAACAGAATGTTATTGCGTACCGTGTAATGGTTTCTAATGGTAACGTTATTATTATCTTGCCAAAGGTGTTTAATTTATTTCCATGCGTTGTCTTTACTCTGCTCTTGTGCTATGTCTCGTAATGAATGAAATGAACTTTTCAAATGCGACATGTTGAATATACATGACGCTAGAATTTGCTTGGCAGAAGTTGGTTGCGATGTCTTGCTGATTGTTGCTGAGAGAGCGGGATAGTGCGTCTGCTACAATATTTTGTGTACCGGGAATGTGAACAATTGTAAAATTAAATTCCTGTAAATACAGTTTTCATCTGCTTAATCTATCATGTATAAATTTAGCGGAAAGTAAAAACTGAATAGCTCTATGGTCTGTGGAAACGGTAGTGTGTCTTCCATAAAGAAAATGCCTAAATCTGGTAAATGCCCATACAACACATAATGTTTCAAGTTCTGTAACAGAATAATTGTGTTCAGCAAGTGACAGAATGCGACTTGCAAAGGCGATATTTTTAATTACTGTATTACCGTCTTCTCCAATTTCCTGAAAAATGTGTACGCCTAAAGCTGTGTTAGAACTGTCGGTGGCAATAGAAACATTTCTAGTAAGATCTGGGTGTGATAAAAGTGGTGCGTTCAACAAAGCTTGTTTCAGATTGACAAATTCAGACTGCGTTTGGCTATCCCACGACCAAATAGTGTTTTTACCCGTCAGTTGGCATAATCTAGGGGTGTCTAAAGCAGAGTAATGAATAAATTTACGGAAAAAGTTAATTAAACCCAGAAAGCTCTGTAGTTGTTTCTTCGTCGTTGGAACAGTAATGTCACGTAAAGTTTGAAGTTTTTCCGGGTCAAGCGCTATGCCTTCTGCTGAAATTACATGTGCAAGAAATTTTATGGAAGTTCTACCAGATTAACTGTGAGTCCTTGTGCACGAAAAGTTTGTAACAGTTGTTCCAGAATCAGATTATGTTTTGACCAGTTAGCTTCTGCAATAAGAATGTCGTCTACATATGTTGTGATTCTGTCTTTAAGTTCTGTCGGAAGTATACTATTCAAACCGCGAATAAATGCTGCTGAAGAAATTGTTAAACCGAACGGTAATTTGCAAAATTGATAACAGTCACCAAAACAGAGAAATGCTGTGTACTTTCTGCAGTTCGGATGGAGCTGAATTTGCCAAAATCCCGATTTCAAATCTAATGTGGAATAAACAGCAGTACCATGAAATTTCTGTAGTGTTTGAGGGCGATCTGTTTCATTAATAATAATGTCATTGATGTGACGCGAATCAAGTACGAGTCGAAGTGAGCCATCCTTTTTCTTAACAATATGGAGCGGGATTATGTACGGGCTAACTGCCGGTTCAATAATTCCTTGGTCAAGCGTAGCTTGCAGTTCTTTCTTAACTTGTTCTCTGTGAATATACGGAATGGGATAATGTTTGGCTTTAAACGTGTCGTGCTGTTTAACTTGAAATTCATACATGAAACCGGACATAGTACCAGGGATGTTGTCAAAAACTGGAGCTTGCTGTAAAAGGATATTGCGTAGTTGAGTACGTTCAACGTCTGTATTTGCACTGCTTTGTTTTACTTTCTCAGAAATCATTTGCATAACGTCGTAGTCGGCTCCATCTGGTGTATTATAGTTGTGTACGAACGTATCTGTGAACAATGTGGGATGACAGTCTATGTTACGTGATGCAGAAATGACCTCTGTCCGATTAATTGTTTGTTCTTGTGCAGATAAAAGAGTGCTGAAATTCTAATGCCAGTTGTACATTTTAATCGTTTAACATTAAATAGGAATTTTGAAAGGCAATAATTGCGTCGTGTTGTACCAAAAATTTCGTACCTAAAATAACGTCTGTTATCAATAAGGGAACAATCCAAAAATTTGAGTGGAACGTATGACCTGCAATACAAAATGATAAGTGTGTCTGTAATTTTACATCTACTCCTGTACCAGATACTGCTCCTTTTACTTTAGTTTTGCCTAATGGTAACGTAGGATAAGTATTCTCTTCGTTACATTCGTTGAAAGCTTCCTCATTTATAACTGACATAGGTGATCCAGAGTCGATTACTGATGAAAATGTGGATGATCCAATCTTTACTTCAATGACAGGGTGGGAAATGGTTTTTTGAATAAATGGTTTTTCCTGTAAAAGAGTGTCTCGGATGTCGTCAGAATATAATAACATTCTCGTGAATAACATTCTTATGTTGTTGGAAGATGCAACCTGTACTGTATCTAGTCAAATTCTTTTTGACGTGCTGTTTTTTGCGGGAGGATGCTGTGGCATTTCAGCTATTTGTACTGTTCTGTTATTTCTTCCTGACATATTAGCTTCGGGATGATACCGACTGTCTGGTTCATTCATGATAATCTGTTGTTGCGGATGATTCTGCTGCTGGTAAGACCGACAGTTACGCTGAAAACTGTGCTCATTACTTTTACGTCTATCATGATAGTCATTACTATACGGCGCCTTGCGATAGGAGTTGAAATGATGCGTTTTATGTACGTAGTGATTTCCTTGTTGCTGTGCGTTACTATTTGGTGGAGCCGACGCTATACGTGTAGGCGGCGAAACATTAAAGCTTGGTTGACCTTGCAGACTACATTGTTGGTTATGTATGCTAACCGGCTGGTTTTGATGCTGTTGCGGAGAAAACCCTCTATTGTTGCCAAAATGTGTCTGCGATTGCTGAAAATTTTGTACATACTGATGATTAAAATTTTGTCTATTATTAAAATTACGCTGGTAGTTCTTGTCGCTTCGGGAGTGTCTAAAGAAAACTGTCACTTTCGGTAAAACTTGTCATATCAGGTTTTCTTTACTTATTCTTAATCCTAGATAGATCGATAGTTGAAGAGCTGTTTTGATAGATAGAAAGGATAGTAAAAGAGAAGGCAGCAGTGCAGAAAACTAAAGATGAAATAGCACTACTACGGCTCGGGGCCCTGTGCACGCTACGTCACATATTCATCGAAGCATAATGAACCCCCTGAGGTCACTTACGCGCTGCAAATAAATTTTAGTTTCAGTGTTTCAGGCCAAACCGGTGGAAATGCAAAACTAAATTGTTGTATCCAATCCTAAGGGTGAATCTGTGTTCTGTCATTCTGAAATACCTTAAATTTTCTCACGGATAGAAAGTGCTTATAATCAAAATTATCGTCTCTGAATGTCTGAGCAGGCTCAGGATTGTATGATAATCTGTTTGTCTGTGTCTGCCCGGAATCCAAGTCACGTACTCTCTATAAATTACCGAAGTTACACTGGCTGTCTGAGTATGACAAATGTTCGGAATGTGGCGTATGCTGTGCCGTGTTAGAGGCTGAAACATGTTTCATCTCTGTCACTTCTTGCTGTAACGATGACAATTTTCTACATAATGTATTATTGGACGAACCTATCTCACTGATTGTCTGCTGTAAGTTTCGGAATTCGGGTGTTTGATTGAACGAAATTGGTGACGTATCGTCTGATTTAGTGTCGTTATTTTCGATAACCTCAATACGACTGGCCAATTCATCAAATTTTTCAGTCAATGCTTTAACCTGATCATCATTTTTAGTGTCACAAACATTAATTTGTTTTTTGATTTTACGTGTGGTTTTGTTTAATTTATTAACGTCTGCTTTGATGGCATCGGGATCCTGTATTAATTCTAATTGTTCAAGTCTGTTGGTCACTGTCTGAAAGTCTACTGTGTGTGTGTGTCTGTTTTTGTTTTAAGATCGGAGATTTCATCATGCAATTCGGTGTTCAACTGTTTGACTTCGTCTGATATTGTTGCAATATTGTTGTCTACGTATGTTTTTGCTTTCATAAATAATTTACGCTTATCTTGCTGTCTCTGTGCAGTAATTGTTTCCATGACTTGTTTCTTTACTTTGTTCTGTTCCTGTATAAATTTACGGCAACGCGTTTCACTGTTTTGTAGGTGGTGATTAAAACGTTCATCAATTTGGCTGTTTTGTTGTTCAAATTTCGTGTCTACTTTCGCATCCAGTGTGCGTGAAAGTTCTGATGACATTAATTTAAACTCGTCGCGTAACTGTGTTGAGTTCTCAGAACATTGTTTAGCGACTGCACTAATTTCATCTCTAAGTAATTTAGTTGTGGCTGCATGTGTATTACTTAATTCTTGTGCAACGGATCTAATTTCTTCACTACTATTCCTAGCACAAGCCTTAATTTCCTCACGTAATTGTTCTTTAGTATCATGACATTGCACTGCAACGGCTGCAAACTGTTCATTAATCTGTTTAAAGTTCTCATTAATTTGTTTGATCGACCTGTCGTGTTTTTCATTCGACTGTTTGAAACTTTCATTATGTTGTTTGAAATTGTTGTCTTGTTTATCATTCGACTGTTTGGAATTGTTGTCTAGTTTATCATTAAGTTGTTTGTTCGATTCATTAATTTGTTGTTTGAGATTTTCATTAAGTTGTAGCAATAATGCCATAACTCGATCCATGCCAATATTAGCTGCTATATTCTCTGTGCTGCGTGACGGTGTATCTGCATGTGTCACGTGTTGTATAACCATTTGGTCATTGTCTGATTCACAAAAAGGTTTGCTAATCGGATGTGCTCTGTTGGTCACTACACCGTCTAAACATTCATGGTGGTGTCTGTTTGTTCTATATCGTTTCTCCCTACCACTTTCGCGCAACGACACTCTGAGCGTGTTTTTTTAGGGAATTAACTAGTCTGAACCTGGGACATGTTGCTGGTAAGGAGACGCCAGACCACACATGACATGTAGAATTCAGAAGAGTTCAGTGAGACTAGCGATGATATAACCAAATACTTAATGATCTCAGTTTCAGCTCCACTGCGCTCCCTGTAAAAGTATCTTAATACTAACTAAATTTAGTGGAAGGGTTTCAAGGCTTTCCTATTTTTAGTTAGCTGGTAAAATAACGTCGAAAAAGCAGTTAAGTTTACTATTGGAAATTTCATTCTACTCACAAAACATTGTTTATAAATTGCACTATTGATAAAAGGAGATGTTTTAATACAGGATGGTAAAAACCAACTGCGTTCAACAAAAATGTGAACGAATATTCCCTGAATGGGTTTCCAAGTTCTACAATCGATCGAAGGATGACCTATGCCATATCACATCTATAATCTAGGTTTAATTTAAGTTTCACAAAAGAGAAAACTATCAAAATGGTCTACAGTGACCCTCAATTATCTTTAATTACTTATCTAACTTGTCGTAAATTACAGTGGCTGATGTGCCTTCTCAATAACTATATAAAAGAAAAATCATCGCGTTTCAGATCTGTTTTTCAAGTGGCAAATGTGAACACCATGTGTTTTAATTAACGATCGACACTAGTATTACGCAAAAAAGGGGTGTAACAGATGAGTCTTCTACAGTTCTGAGTGAAGGCTTATGCGCTCAAAAATGCGGCATCGCGTGCGTTCATTACCTTGTCGGTGTTTAGGCAGCGTCAGGGCGACAGCGGCCGGCGCACCAGCCATCCAGTTCGCCGTCTCGGAACTAACTCTCGCCTAACTTCTCATTACTACAATTTACCGAAGTTGGTTTAAATAAACTATCTGGCTGTGTTTTCATCTGACCAATCAGGGTCTCAATGTTAACCTTAAGCTCCGCCTACAAAAATTCTGTCTATCCAATGAGAAACGTTATACTTTTCGTGGTGGGGCAATGTTTTTTAAAGTTTGCAACGTAATAGAGACGCTAAAAAGTCTCACGCTAAAACCTGCAGCTGGTGTGGTCCTTTTAGAGTTATCGTAAGATCTATACTGTTCTTCTGGAGGGCTCTATCTTTTAACATGGGCTGGGGGGTGGTCCTTGACGTACCTGAAACGCGAAAAAGTCTCACGCTAAAACTTGCGGGTGGTAGTGGCCCTTTTTGTGTTATTGTAAGATCTATACTGTTTTTCTGGAGGGCTCTAGCTTTTAACATGGGCTGGGGGGTGGTCCTTGACGTAACAGGGACGCGAAAAAGCCTCACGCTAAAACGTGCGGGTGGTAGACTTAGCGGTAGGCTGGCGACGTGGGTGTCCAGTCCGTCTGTTATCGTAGGGCCTTCTAGCTTAACACGGTTCTGCTCTCGGCTTCTGTGCTCGTTTCTCCCCTCGGAACTGCGTCTGCCTCACATTGGGAAGGTACGACCTGCATTTAGGCATTCTTGTGTTAGTCTGTGGCATTCCATTTGCTCACTCGTTAATTGTATATTTGGTTAATTTAATGTCACGATTTATTCGGAGCTATGTGACATACTACTAGATTTGCTTATTATGTCAGGGTTTTCATGGAAGGTGTTGGATTTGCCTGACACCTTACAGCCGGAATCAAATAAATCTGACGTGCTTTGTGTATATTGGTCACCTTCGTTAGAAACAATTATCTGTTTTCTACGTAAATTTTGCAAATCAGGTGTTTCAAACTGGACAGCGTTCATTGTAACTGACCTGCCGCGTCATCAATTCCTGTTAAATTAAGTGTGGACATAACTAAATGTGTCTGTTCATCATCTAGAATAAAATCATTACTAGTGATCGGCACGCACTGATTATCTGTGATTAGAGGGTTATCACTATTATACTGAGTGTCGCTAGTATTATCGATCAAATTATTCGAGTCAGCTTTTTCACTCATTGCACATCGCAATGAACTGTTAGCAGTTTTTCGCGGCATTTTCACAGATCAAAGCTAAGCACAAAATCAAACAAGGACAAAGCAAAATGGAACAAAAACAATTACAACAAAGAGCAATAAATTGCCGATGATCTGTGAAAGAAAGAATGACAAGTTAGTAAATGCGTTGCGCCAGATGCAAACTACCTTTAACAATGGTGTAAATAAGAGCAGATATATGACTGACTACTTCTCAGAAATTCACAAAAATACGACCCTGGCCGGTTGTCGACAAGTGTAACCTCCCAACAAAATCTGTTCCGTAACCTCCCAACAGAAAAGAAGTATAACCATAACATTGACATTTAGCGTATCCTACGAACAGATAATTTCCGTAACCTACCAATAATACAATGTGACTAATCTCTCAATAAAAAATGTGGCTCACTTATAACCTTTCAATAATTGACTGTGAATGTAAACTGGTAAATTTTGGACGCCAGCAGTGCTGCGTCATGGCCCTGAAAATTCAT